>NW_027331547.1:0-279860 GCF_022965805.1 Primulina eburnea
TCTATGGTTGGATTGATATCAATAGTATCTGTAACTGTGGTTGCCAATATCCCATCGATATAAATCGATAACTGTGAGGGGATAAAAGCCTATGGTCGATGATCATCTAATTGCATGCAATGCCATGGCTATGATAAATCAATCCAATAAAACATTTGAATTCTCAATAGCATTTAAGGCCGTCGTTTCGCAATCTCATAATATTTCTTGTATTCCCTTTATAACAATGGTGAGACATACAATGCCTCCAATAGATAATCAATGAAATGAATACATAGCAATGGATCAACGGAAGGGAATAACACTTTGAAACCTTTAAAACACAATACATATAATATCATGTGAGCAAAAAGGATGAAATTCCACTTACTACCAATAGAACACCTCAAATAAGCTCTTGGTACACCACCTACAACAATAATCCATAAATAACACCAATATCAACTCTAGATCCACAAGTACAAGCCAAATAATCCATTAAACAACTCAAACATCAAATCCAAAATAACCCTTAACTCAAAACCTCGTTAGAATCGCACCAAAAACTTACCTAAGCTTCCTTATACCACGGAGAACGATGATCTCAAGTCGGAAATCCAAATAACTCCAAGAATCAAAGATAGGAAGCAAAAGAAATGGATGAAAACCCTTGCCAATGGAGGGAAATCTCGAATGGAAGGGAAAGAAATGGATAAGGTATGGCCAACAACTCCCAAAAAGTAGCTAAATATCTCGCCCATACTTACACCGCGGGTGCGCCAACACAAGCACCACGGGTGCGCCATGCTCTCGGCATACCAAAATAATTCTCATGCACGATCACCGCGGGTGCGGTGCTACAATTACCGCGGGTGCGGTGCACACCGCGGGTGCGGTCCTTGCACTGCCGCGGGTGCGGTCATGCCACGGCCCTCAAAATGCAAAATGATGAATAGTACACCGCGGGGGCACTCATCTAAGAGCGCGGGTGCACTCTACTCACGGCAATGAACAGTACAAACTCAACTAAAATCGATCCGAAACGCTGAAACGAACAATCAACACCAACTAATACCTCAAATAAATAATAACCAATAATACTATAGCCCAAAACACAACTATAAACGACTAATCATAAACCCAATTAACACAATAAAGCTTAAACCGTACCGTACACCGGGCTCGGCTATTACAATCTCCCCTCCTTAGAGGAATTTCGTCCTCGAAATTGACGTCACGGCACGAACAACTCAGGATACCTCTCTCTCATCTCAGTCTCTGGTTCCCACGTAGCCTCCTCGATCAAATGGTTCCTCCAAAGGACTTTAAAGATGCCGATCTCTTTGTTCCTCAATACTCTGACAGTGCGATCCAAAATCTGGACCGGAATCTCTTGGTAAGTCAAATTCGGCGTCAAGTCCAATGGCTCGTGGCGAAGAACATGGGAAGGATCTGCAATATACTTCCTGAGCATCGATACGTGAAACACATTATGGACTCTGTCAAGATCGGGCGGTAGGGCTAATCTGTAGGCTCGGTCACCAACTCTGTCCAATATCTCAAATGGACCAATGAATCTAGGACTCAACTTGCCCTTCTTGCCAAATCTCATCACACCCTTGAGAGGTGCTATCTTCAGAAAAACATGATCGCCAACCTCGAACTGCAAAGGTCTACGACGAACGTCTGCATAGCTCTTCTGTCTGGACTGAGCAGTCTTCATCCTCTCTCTGATAACTGCAACAACATCGGCAGTCTGCTGGACCAACTCGGGACCCAACATCTTCCTCTCTCCAACCTCATCCCAAAACAAAGGGGATCTGCACTTCCTGCCATAAAGTGCCTCATACGGTGCCATGCCAATCGTCGCCTGGTAGCTATTGTTGTACGTGAACTCCACAAGTGGCAGCTTAGAATCCCAACTACCAGAATAGTCAATAGTACAAGCTCTGAGCATATCCTCCAGAATCTGAATGACTCTCTCTGACTGACCGTCGCTCTGAGGATGATAAGCTGTACTGAAAGCTAATCGAGAACCCATAGCTCTGTGCAAACTCTTCCAGAACTCTGAGGTAAATCTAGGGTCACGATCAGACACAATCGACACGGGCACACCATGAAGTCTAACAATTTCTGCAATGTAATCCTCGGCATACTGAGACATCGAATACGTCGTCTTGACTGGGAGAAAGTGCGCTGACTTGGTCAATCTATCAACAATAACCCAAATGGAATTGAAACCCTTCTGCGTCCTGGGTAAACCAGTCACGAAATCCATAGTGATATGCTCCCACTTCCACTGAGGAATCGGCAAAGAAAGCAATGTCCCAGCAGGTCTCTGGTGCTCAATCTTTACCTGCTGACAAGTAAGACACTGAGAAATGAACAAAGCAATATCTCTCTTCATACCTGGCCACCAGTAGAGTCGACGAAGATCCTGATACATCTTCGTACTGCCTGGATGAATCGAATAAGGTGCGGTATGAGCCTCTGTCAAGACATCTCTACGAATATCGTCGCCAGAAGGAACACAAATACGGCCTCTGAAAGTCACCAAACCATCACCATTCAGACTAAACTCTGAATTCCCTCTAGCCTCAGCTCTAGCTCTCAACTCTGTCAACTGAACATCAGTCGACTGCTCTCTACGGATCCTGTCCGTCAAAGTAGATCGAATGACCAACGCTGAAAAGCGAGCAATGGTACCTGGAATCACTAGATCAATCTCCTCTCTCTGCAAATCCATCAACAATGGTCTCTGAATCAAAGAACTCAAAGAAGCACTCGATTTGCGGCTCAAAGCATCAGCCACCACATTCGCCTTCCCTGGGTGATAGCTGATGGTCACATCATAATCCTTGACCAGCTCTAACCACCTCCTCTGCCTCATGTTGAGCTCTTTCTGCGAGAACAAATACTTCAAACTCTTGTGGTCTGTGAAGATCTCACACTTTTCGCCATACAGATAATGTCTCCAAATCTTAAGGGCGAAAACCACAGCTGCAAGCTCCAAATCATGCGTCGGATAATTCTTCTCATAATCCTTCAACTGGCGAGACGCATAGGCAATGACCTTACCTCGCTGCATCAACACTGCACCAAGGCCTCTCTTCGACGCATCGGTATAGACAACAAAGTCCTCTGAACCACTGGGCAAAGAAAGAACAGGAGCTGTCGTCAATCTGTCCTTCAACTCCTGAAATGCACTCTGGCAATCAATAGACCACTCGAACTTCACAGTCTTCCTCGTCAGATTGGACAATGGCAGGGCAATCTTAGAGAAACCTGAAATGAAACGACGATAGTAACCTGCCAAACCAAGGAAACTGCGAACCTCTGAAACAGTGGTAGGAATAGGCCAACTCTGAATCGCCTCTATCTTCAATGGATCAACAGCAATGCCATCTCTCGAAACAACATGGCCTAGAAAAGAAATCTGATCCAGCCAAAACTCACACTTCTTCAGCTTGGCAAACAATCTCTTCTCTCGCAACAACTGAAGAACAACTCTGAGATGCTCGGCATGAAGCTCTCTGGTCTTGGAATAGATCAAGATATCGTCAATGAAGACAATGACGAAGCTATCCAGATAAGGCTTGAACACACGGTTCATCAGGTCCATGAAGACTGAAGGGGCATTGGTCAAACCAAAAGACATCACAAGAAACTCATAGTGACCATACCTGGTCCGGAAAGCTGTCTTAGGGATATCAGACTCCCTAACCTTCAACTGATAGTAGCCAGACCGAAGATCAATCTTCGAGAACACAGTGGCACCATGGAGCTGATCAAACAAATCATCTATCCGAGGCAACGGATACTTGTTCTTGACAGTCACTTTGTTGAGCTCCCTGTAGTCGATACACAGCCGCAAGGAACCATCCTTCTTCTTGACAAACAGAACCGGAGCTCCCCAAGGCGAAGAACTCGGACGAATAAAGCCTTTGTCTAAAAGATCCTGCAACTGAGTCTTCAACTCCTTCATCTCGGTAGGGGCCATCCTGTACGGAGCCTTAGAGATAGGAACCGTACCTGGAGCTAAATCGATCACAAACTCAACATCCCTATCCGGCGGCAAACCCGGAACATCATCCTCAAACACATCAGCAAACTCCCTCACCACATCAATATCATCTACATTCAACTTAATCAATCTATCAACATCCACAATAGAAGCAAGAAATCCATCGCAACCTCTACACAACAATCTCTCAGCCTCAAGACAAGAAATAAAAGGAAGGACCAGCGAAGTACCTGCACTGGCGAGCGCTCCTCCCTGGCCATCATCTGCAAAAGTCACCTTCTTAGCAACACAATCGATAACTGCACGGTAAGTCGAAAGCCAATCCATGCCAAGAATAACATCGAAGGCAACCATAGGGATAACAATCAAATCAGCAAAGACAACTCGCTCCTCAATACGAACAGGGCACGCAAAGACAATCGATGTCGGGCACAACACGTCCCCCGAAGGCAAAACAACATTAAGATGAAGGGGAAGAATAGAAGGAACTATACCCAAAGATCTCAAAAATAATTCAGACATAAAAGAATGAGTAGCACCAGTATCAATCAAAGTAGTAGCTACTCTGCCTGAAATCAAAATAGTACTAAGGATCAATGAAGATTCACGATTAATACCTTCCTTCGTCATGGAAAAGATACGACCCTGCACCTTCCCTTGGCTATCTCCCCTCGGGCAATTCCTGGCAACGTGGCCTGCCGCGCCACAACGAAAACAAGTATGAGTGCCCAATCTGCACTCTCCTCGATGATGCTTACCACACTTTGGACACTGCGGCTTCTCAGGATCAAATGGAACTGGAACTGGCGGAGGTCTAGGACTCGACTCCATCTTGCCCTTGCCCTTGAAACGATCCCTGCCCCTCTGATTAGAACCCTGGCCTCTCTGAGCAATGGCCTGGTGTCTCTCTTGCCTCTCCCGGGCAATGTCCTTCTCATCCTGCTCGGCCAACAAAGCTTTGGATACAATCTCCTTGAAAGTAACAGCTTTGGACATGTTGATATCACGACGAATCTCCGCTCTAAGGCCTCGAATGAAATGAGCGCCCTTGTCCTTGTCGTTCGAAGCAATATACGGAGCAAATAGGCAACCTTCCTCAAACTTCAGAATATACTGGCCAACATCCAAGCTCCCCTGTCTAAGTTCCAAGAACTCCGTAACCTTCCTCGCTCGAAGTGCGTCGGGGAAATACTTGTCGTAGAACAAGTCAGTGAACTCTGACCACTTCAGTGTCGCAACATCAACTCCAACTTTCGTAGCATTCCACCAAATGCGGGCAGTCTTAACCAACATGAACACTGCACAGCTAATCCTGTCTTTGTCCTCATACTGGAGATGATCGAAGATAGCTTCAAGCGCCTTGACCCACTCGACAGCAACTAGAGGATCGGTGCTACCTGCGAATTCCGGTGGATCCATTCTCTTGAAAGCAGAAAAGACAGCATCAGTGCCAACGGCCTGAGCAACTTGACCTCTCACTTGGCCTCGACCCTGACCTGCTCCTTGCAATCGGAGCAACTGCTGAATCTGATCGCTATGCACCTTAGCCTGCTCCTTAAGCAACTTGCCGAACTCGTCGACAACTCTCGAGGAAGAACTATCCTCACCCTCTGCCGCCTTACGCTTAGGAGGCATACTCTACAATTGCTCACAAGACACCAATCAATAAATATAACAATGGATAGATGCAAGAAAACATTCCCGGACAGTTGAAAGTAGACGAAGTCATATGCATTGGTCCGAAGAACCGGTGCTCTGATACCACTAAATGTGACACCCTGACCCGATACAATTAAAATACAGCGGAATTTAAAATTTTCTTTCAAACATGGAAGGAGTTTCAAAATACATTTTATAAAAGTGTTTACAAAATAACAACATGATCATTCCAATGACATAACAAAATACAAAATATCATTAGTGTGATCATGTTACAAAGTGGTACAAAATAATCATCCTTCCAATCTTCGTATGCATATGACCCCCATCCACAGTCAACGTCCCGGTCCGTCGTTCTTATCTGCATCACATGAAAATAACTGAAATGAGAATAAATCTCAGCAAGTGGAACTCTTACATAGCAATGATACATAGTATAAACTGTAAAACATGGCTTTTAAATCATAAATACCATCGACTCTGAAACATGAATAACGTAGCAATAACTGTAGCAATAGCAATGGCAATAGATAGCAATACGATGGTATTCTCTTTTCTATGGTTGGATTGATATCAATAGTATCTGTAACTGTGGTTGCCAATATCCCATCGATATAAATCGATAACTGTGAGGGGATAAAAGCCTATGGTCGATGATCATCTAATTGCATGCAATGCCATGGCTATGATAAATCAATCCAATAAAACATTTGAATTCTCAATAGCATTTAAGGCCGTCGTTTCGCAATCTCATAATATTTCTTGTATTCCCTTTATAACAATGGTGAGACATACAATGCCTCCAATAGATAATCAATGAAATGAATACATAGCAATGGATCAACGGAAGGGAATAACACTTTGAAACCTTTAAAACACAATACATATAATATCATGTGAGCAAAAAGGATGAAATTCCACTTACTACCAATAGAACACCTCAAATAAGCTCTTGGTACACCACCTACAACAATAATCCATAAATAACACCAATATCAACTCTAGATCCACAAGTACAAGCCAAATAATCCATTAAACAACTCAAACATCAAATCCAAAATAACCCTTAACTCAAAACCTCGTTAGAATCGCACCAAAAACTTACCTAAGCTTCCTTATACCACGGAGAACGATGATCTCAAGTCGGAAATCCAAATAACTCCAAGAATCAAAGATAGGAAGCAAAAGAAATGGATGAAAACCCTTGCCAATGGAGGGAAATCTCGAATGGAAGGGAAAGAAATGGATAAGGTATGGCCAACTGTGGGGACCCGGGCTCTAATTCTTTTTCTTGGGATTAAATGGATTGTTATTAAAAACGTGGGTCAATTTTTCGCTTTTATATTTAAATCAAAATGTAACTAGACAAGCACAAGTTCTTTATTTAATTTACAACATACAAACATAAAATCTATGTCATGTTCCGTATGTCCTCAACTAACCAGTAATAAAATACAGTACATAACAAAAGACAACTACTGGTCCGTCTGCTAGGCCCGAGATCTCCACGCTAACACGATCATCTCTGTCTCGACCCAAATCCTGCCCCACCTGTTGTTATGCACACATACAGACATAACAACAGCCGGAAAACCGGTGAGAACACATCCCAGTATAAACATGTGAACATGCATATAAATACTATAAAACATGAAACATGCTGATATGAATGTCATTCATATAAAATCATGAAATGCGAGCCTAATCATGTCTAGATGCGACTCGACTAAAACTCTAGGGATCCCGGTGTGAATAAGACGATCTATCACCTACCCTCCCAATCGGGGTGACGGTACGTCTTATTCCTAGACTTCGGCCTGATCTGTATCCACGTCTACAATAGGGGGGTGATCTTCCCCTAAGCTGGGATAGAACCGAACGTCTAGAAGTCTGCCTGATCTCCAGACTGTCCTATCTTAATGCATGAATACAAAATCTGTAAACAAGCATAATCATCTAATGCAATGTAACATGATCTGTAAACAAAGCATAATAGGAATTGAATACAAGTTCTAATAAACATCTAATGCAATGTAACATGATCGGTAAACAAAGCATAACGAGATTTGCATATAAACAAATCTATAATAATACCTATATCAAGATATAAACAATAAAACTCGTATGTGATTTTAGTTGGGAAACTCAAATATGATCTCATTTGAGTCGTGATTCCCTAAAACAAAGCATGTAGTATACCTTCCGTCGTAGAATTGCTGTTACAGTCGTGAAGATGAATCTGCAATAGGAATGATTCTTAACACTTCTAAGAAATGTTTCTAATGCTTTCAAATCTAACGAAACCTCGCCTCTATTTATAGACAATGATCGGAAGATCCGATCCACTTCGGACGCTCCGATCTGACACCCTTCGGACGCTCCGAACTTACTTCGTACGTTCCGAATCCTGCATGTCTTCCACGTCTCTAGCCAACTGTCTCGGATGATCCGAACTACGATCGGTCGATCCGAACTATTGCATGCCATCCATGTGTCCAGCCACCTGGCTCGGACGCTCCGAACTCCGCACGGACGGTGCGAACTCTGATCGTACGTTCCGATCTCGGTTCGGTCCTTCCGGTCTCACCGAAATATAAATACTCCAATATTCTCGATGCCGGTCAATCTAATTCTCAATAGATATCAACACTATCATATTCTCAATCATAATCCAATACAGTACTTCTGTCCTAACAAGTCATAATCATACTGAAAATCATATATGATATCATTTCTTATTTCTTATGGTTATGTACAATCTTCACAACATATCTATGAATTCGTACATGTCAATCATTGCTCTGGGCATTACATTTCTCCCCCTCTAAGACAGAAGTTCGTCCTCGAACTGAAGTAATCATACAAAGTATCTAAAACAGTTTGATAATCTAAACTGAATACATACTCATATCATATAAATAACTCGGGGTGTTTCTGCCTCATGTTTTCTTCCGTTTCCCACGTCGCTTCCTCAATGCCATGTCGACTCCACTGAACTTTCACAAGTGGAATGGTCTTCGTTCTGAGCTGTTTGTCCTTTCGATCAAGAATCTGTATCGGTCGTTCTATATAGCTCAAGGTGTGATCAAGTTCAGCTTCGTTCGGTTGAATAACATGAGAAACATCTGGCATATATCTGCGTAACATTGATACATGAAATACGTCATGTATTCCGGATAAGGAAGGAGGAAGAGCAAGTCGATAAGCTCGATCGCCAATCTTTTCAAGAATCTCGTAAGGACCAATGTATCGAGGAGAGAGTTTTCCGCGTTTGCCAAATCGAACAACGCCTCTAAATGGAGAAATCTTTAAAAACACTCTATCTCCCGCCTCAAATACTAACGGTCTACGTCTGATATTGGCGTACTTTGCTTGTCGATCTTGTGCTGTCTTCATTCGTTTCTGAATGATCTTTACCTTCTCAGTCATGTCACGAATCATATCTGGCCCAAGTTCTGGTACCTCTGAAACGTCGTCCCAATATAGTGGAGATCTGCACTTCTTGCCATACATAGCTTCAAACGGTGCCATCTCAATGCTCGTCTGATAGCTATTATTGTACGAGAATTCGCAAAGAGGTAGGGAATCTTGCCAACTAATGCCAAAATCTAGTACGACGGCTCTCAACATATCCTCTAATGTCTGGATAGTCCGTTCTGACTGTCCGTCTGTCTGAGGATGGTAAGCAGTGCTAAGGGTAAGGTCGTACCTAACGCCTGCTGTAAACTGTGCCAGAAGTGTGAAGTGAATCGTGGATCACGATCTGATACGATAGACTTCGGCACTCCATGCAATCTGACTACCTCACGAATATAAATCTCCGCCATCTGATCCTGTCTATACGTCATTCTATAAGGGATGAAACAAGCAGATTTGGTCAATCTGTCAATAATGACCCAAATCGCATCGCAACCTCTGGATGATCGAGGTAACTTCGTCACGAAATCCATGGAAATGTGGTCCCATTTCCATTCTGGAATGGATAAACTCTGAAGTAAACCCCCCGGCTTCTTCCTCTCGGCCTTCACCTGTTGGCAGTTCAAGCATTTAGACACAAATTCGGCAATGTCTGACTTCATTTGTTTCCACCAGAATTGGGTCTTCAAGTCATTGTACATCTTCCTGCCACCAGGATGAATGCTGAACCGACTACAATGTGCCTCTGTCAGAATCTGCTGCCTCAAATCTGCAACATCTGGCACAACTAGACGGTTATTCACGTACAACACATGATCTCGTACCTGATATTCTGATACATGCCCTGATCTGACCATTTGGATTGATCTTTGCACATTCTGATCAGTTCTTTGTGCTTCCTTAATCCTCATAATCAAATTGGGCTCAACTTGGATCGTAAAGAGTCGTAGTGGCTTACTATCTGTATCAAATTCTAATCCAGACATACAGCAATTTTCAACTAACTTGTTAACACCTATCGTCGATAAGGACAATGAACATACCTTACGACTCAAGGCATCTGCTGCTGCATTTGACTTACCTGGATAATATTTGATTTCACAGTCAAAGTCTTTCAGAAGATCTAGCCATCTACGTTGCCTCATATTCACTTCTGATTGAGAAAATAGGTACTTTAAGCTCTTGTGATCGGAAAAGATCTCAAATTTCTCGCCATAGAGATAATGACGCCAAATCTTTAATGCAAACACGATAGCCGCCAATTCAAGATCATGAATGGGGTATCGAACTTCATGTGGCTTCAATTGTCTTGAGGCGTATGCGATCACATGACCTCGCTGCATAAGAACACATCCCAAACCTCTATGAGAAGCATCACAATATACAACAAAGTCACCTGTACCTGAAGGTATCGTCAATACTGGAGCACTGGTCAGCCTTTTCTTCAATTCAACAAAGCTAGACTCACACTCCTCTGACCAAACAAATGGTGCATTCTTTTGTGTTAATTGAGTTATTGGTTTTGCAATACTGGAGAAATCTCTGATAAATCTTCTGTAATATCCGGCTAAGCCCATGAAACTGCGTATTTCTGGTACAGAAGTTGGTCTCGACCAACTGATCACAGCTTCCACTTTACTCGGATCAACAGAAATACCATCTCCAGAAATGATATGTCCTAAGAAGACAACTCTATTCAACCAAAACTCACATTTTGACAATTTAGCATACAGTCGCTCGTTTCTCAACGTCTGCAACACAATTCTGAGATGCTCTGCATGCTCATTTCTGTTCTTCGAATACACCAAAATGTCATCAATGAAGACAATCACAAATTCATCTAGATATCTCTGAAACACTTGGTTCATCAAGCCCATAAATACCGCAGGAGCATTTGTTAAACCAAAAGGCATGACAATAAATTCGTAATGTCCATACCTGGTTCGAAACGCTGTCTTTGGTATGTCTATATCTCGAACTCTGAGCTGATGATAACCAGAACGTAAATCAATCTTAGAATAGACCGAGGATCCCTGCAACTGATCAAATAGGTCATCGATCCTAGGCAAAGGATATTTATTCTTGATCGTTGCCTTGTTCAACTGCCGGTAATCGATACACAACCGCATCGACCCATCTTTCTTTCGCACGAACAGCACCGGAGCGCCCCAAGGAGATACACTAGGTCTGATATATCCCTTGGCTAGAAGATCTTCTAATTGTGCTTTCAATTCTTTGAGTTCGATGGGTGCCATCCTATATGGAGCTCTCGAAATAGGTACGGTACCTGGCGCAAGTTCAATGCTGAAATCTATCTCACGAACCGGAGGTAATCCTGGGATCTCATCTGGAAAAATATCTGGAAATTCCCGTACTACTGGCAGATCTGCCAATGCCGGGCTCGACTTCTGCATATCTACAGCATAAACAAAGAAACCATCCGCTCCTTTCTGTAATAGTCTGTTCATAGTAAGAGCCGAAATCAAGGGAATCCGAGATCTGGAACCCTTCCCGTAGAATTTCCACTCGTCTGTCATCTCGGGTCTGAATCTGACAATCTTGTGGAAACAATCCACGGTGGCTCTGTACTTCGTTAGCATGTCAATACCGACTATACAATCAAAATCAGCTAGACCCAACACTATACAATCTAGGTCAATCTCATGCCCCTCAAACTGTAGAATGCAATGTTTAACCGTAGTTACAGATATTAATCCACTTCCCAACGGAGAATTAATAGACACAACGTCTAACAACGACTCAACAGGCAATGAATGCAACAATGCAAATCGTTCTGAGATGAATGTATGCGATGCACCTGTATCTATCAAGATATAAGCAGGATAACCATAAAGGAGACAGTTACCTGCTATAACATCATCTGGTGCATCTTGTGCTTGCTCCTCTGTCAACGCAAACACTTGGGCCTGTTGCCTCGGAGGTTGAGTCACAGTCTGACTACCTCGGCCTCTGGGTGGAGTCGGTGCTGGTGGAGGCTGAAAAGAGTGAACCGACGATGCCTGCCGCTCAAACTGAGGTACTGAACCGGATGCTCTTCCACTCTGGCCTTGCTGTACACCTCTCTGTGGACAGACTTTGGCAAAATGCCCTGGTTGCCTGCAATAGTTGCATCTCCCTGTCACCCCTTGACACTGTTCAGTCGCATGCTTTCCTCCACAGGAACTGCAATAACCACCGATAAACCTTGAACTTTGATCAAAACCACTCTGTTTTGATCCGCTGGAGCTGGACGAGCTGCTCCCTGGTCTTTTAAACTGCTTCCCCTTGGCTTTCAACTGATCCTTCTTGCCGCTGCTACTACCGCCGCTTTCAAATCGAGGAGGAGGAATCTGGGATGGAGGTAGTGGCGGTCTCGGACTTGGTACAACATAAGGAACACTCCGCTGCCGCAACAATCCTGCTTCTGCACCCTTGGCTCGATTCAGTGCATCCGAGAAATTATCGGGTCTCCCAGTATTGACTAACGTAAAGATATCTGGATTCAGGCCATTTATAAACTGATCCGCCATGGCCTCGTCATTTCCTGAAACATGGGGTGCAAAACGAAGCAAAGAAGAGAATTTAGCAACGTACTCCTCAATGTTCAATGGTCCTTGCCTCAGGTTTGCGAATTCAGCGCCTTTATCTTTACGGTAGGATACAGGGAAGAATCGCTGATAAAACTCGGTTTTGAATACCTTCCAAGAAATTTCGGTACCCCGCTGCTCTAAAGCTCTCCTAATGTTCAACCACCAATTCTTTGCTATATCTTGCAATTGATGGCCAATTAGCTTGATCCTCTTCTCATCACTGTACTCCAACGAGTCGAATAGCATCTCAATATCTTCAAGCCAACTTTCGCACTCGATGGCATTCTCGGTACCTTTTAAAGTGGGAGGTCGAAAGGATTGGAATCGCTTCAGCAACGTTTCCATAGGGGTCGCCGTAACATCCATAGAATCTCCGGATGTACTCCCCTGCTCTGGCGCTGCTGGTCGTAGAGGTACGGCTGCTCTTCTAGGAGGCATATCTAATAATCCAACTGATTAGTAAACAAGATATACAACTGTCTCAGCCATCATCTAGTCAGTTACCTCTGATCTAGAATCGGTTCTGATTCAGTCAATCACATGCTGAAATTAATCAAATACCAAACAACATGTAATAAGAAAGCAATAATCATGCTAGCACATCATCAAGCAAGGAAGAAGACTCGATCTACCCCGCTCATTCTATCCTATTTCAGTCTAACGGAACTATCGGCTCTGATACCACCTGTTGTGGGGACCCGGGCTCTAATTCTTTTTCTTGGGATTAAATGGATTGTTATTAAAAACGTGGGTCAATTTTTCGCTTTTATATTTAAATCAAAATGTAACTAGACAAGCACAAGTTCTTTATTTAATTTACAACATACAAACATAAAATCTATGTCATGTTCCGTATGTCCTCAACTAACCAGTAATAAAATACAGTACATAACAAAAGACAACTACTGGTCCGTCTGCTAGGCCCGAGATCTCCACGCTAACACGATCATCTCTGTCTCGACCCAAATCCTGCCCCACCTGTTGTTATGCACACATACAGACATAACAACAGCCGGAAAACCGGTGAGAACACATCCCAGTATAAACATGTGAACATGCATATAAATACTATAAAACATGAAACATGCTGATATGAATGTCATTCATATAAAATCATGAAATGCGAGCCTAATCATGTCTAGATGCGACTCGACTAAAACTCTAGGGATCCCGGTGTGAATAAGACGATCTATCACCTACCCTCCCAATCGGGGTGACGGTACGTCTTATTCCTAGACTTCGGCCTGATCTGTATCCACGTCTACAATAGGGGGGTGATCTTCCCCTAAGCTGGGATAGAACCGAACGTCTAGAAGTCTGCCTGATCTCCAGACTGTCCTATCTTAATGCATGAATACAAAATCTGTAAACAAGCATAATCATCTAATGCAATGTAACATGATCTGTAAACAAAGCATAATAGGAATTGAATACAAGTTCTAATAAACATCTAATGCAATGTAACATGATCGGTAAACAAAGCATAACGAGATTTGCATATAAACAAATCTATAATAATACCTATATCAAGATATAAACAATAAAACTCGTATGTGATTTTAGTTGGGAAACTCAAATATGATCTCATTTGAGTCGTGATTCCCTAAAACAAAGCATGTAGTATACCTTCCGTCGTAGAATTGCTGTTACAGTCGTGAAGATGAATCTGCAATAGGAATGATTCTTAACACTTCTAAGAAATGTTTCTAATGCTTTCAAATCTAACGAAACCTCGCCTCTATTTATAGACAATGATCGGAAGATCCGATCCACTTCGGACGCTCCGATCTGACACCCTTCGGACGCTCCGAACTTACTTCGTACGTTCCGAATCCTGCATGTCTTCCACGTCTCTAGCCAACTGTCTCGGATGATCCGAACTACAATCGGTCGATCCGAACTATTGCATGCCATCCATGTGTCCAGCCACCTGGCTCGGACGCTCCGAACTCCGCACGGACGGTGCGAACTCTGATCGTACGTTCCGATCTCGGTTCGGTCCTTCCGGTCTCACCGAAATATAAATACTCCAATATTCTCGATGCCGGTCAATCTAATTCTCAATAGATATCAACACTATCATATTCTCAATCATAATCCAATACAGTACTTCTGTCCTAACAAGTCATAATCATACTGAAAATCATATATGATATCATTTCTTATTTCTTATGGTTATGTACAATCTTCACAACATATCTATGAATTCGTACATGTCAATCATTGCTCTGGGCATTACACCAACAACTCCCAAAAAGTAGCTAAATATCTCGCCCATACTTACACCGCGGGTGCGCCAACACAAGCACCGCGGGTGCGCCATGCTCTCGGCATACCAAAATAATTCTCATGCACGATCACCGCGGGTGCGGTGCTACAATTACCGCGGGTGCGGTGCACACCGCGGGTGCGGTCCTTGCACTGCCGCGGGTGCGGTCATGCCACGGCCCTCAAAATGCAAAATGATGAATAGTACACCGCGGGGGCACTCATCTAAGAGCGCGGGTGCACTCTACTCACGGCAATGAACAGTACAAACTCAACTAAAATCGATCCGAAACGCTGAAACGAACAATCAACACCAACTAATACCTCAAATAAATAATAACCAATAATACTATAGCCCAAAACACAACTATAAACGACTAATCATAAACCCAATTAACACAATAAAGCTTAAACCGTACCGTACACCGGGCTCGGCTATTACATGCCATCTTAGAGAATCTATCTACAACAACAAAAATAGAATCCCTCCCATTCTTAGTCCTAGGCAACCCCAAAATAAAGTCCAAAGAAATGTCAATCCAAGTTCTTTTTAAGAATAGCACGCAAAAGTGTTCCCAAAGTTCTATTGACAACTTCAGTTTGTCCATCCGTTTGAGCATGACAAGTGGTAGAAAACAACAATTTTGTGCCAAGTTTAGCCCATAAAGAATTCCAAAAGTTACTCAAGATTTTAACATCGCGACCAGAAACAATAGTCCTAGGCATGCCATGCAACCTAACGACTTCTCTAAAGAACAAATCCGCAATGTTTGAAGCATCATGGGTTTAATGACAAGCTATAAAATGTACCATCTTAGAGAATCTATCCACAAAAATAGAATCCCTCCCCTTCTTAGTCCTATGCAACCCCAAAATAAAGTCCATAGAAATGCCAATCCAAGTTCTTTTTAAGAATAGCACGCAAAAGTGTTCCCAAAGTTCTATTGACAACTTCAGTTTGTCCATCCATTTGACCATGACAAGTAGTAGAAAACAACAATTTTGTGCCAAGTTTAGCCCATAAAGTAATTCAAAATTAACTCAAGAATTTAACATCGCGACCAGAAACAATAGTCCTAGGCATGCAATGCAACCTAACGACTTCTCTAAAGAACAAATCCGCAATGTTTGAAGCATCATGGGTTTTATGACAAGCTATAAAATGTGCCATCTTAGAGAATCTATCTACAACAACAAAAATAGAATCCCTCCCATTCTTAGTCCTAGGCAACCCCAAAATAAAGTCCAAAGAAATGTCAATCCAAGTTCTTTTTAAGAATAGCACGCAAAAGTTTTCCCAAAGTTCTATTGACAACTTCAGTTTGTCCATCCGTTTGAGCATAACAAGTAGTAGAAAACAACAATTTTGTGTCAAGTTTAGCCCATAAAGTATTCTAAAAGTAACTCAAGAATTTAACTTCGCGACCAGAAACAATAGTCCTAGGCATGCCATGCAACCTAACGACTTCTCTAAAGAACAAATCCGCAATGTTTGAAGCATCATGGGTTTTATGACAAGCTATAAAATGTGCCATCTTAGAGAATCTATTTACAACAACAAAAATATAATCTCTCCCCTTCTTAGTCCTATGCAACCCCAAAATAAAGTCCATAGAAATGTCAATCCAAGTTCTTTTTAAGAATAGCACGCAAAAGTGTTCCCAAAGTTCTATTGACAACTTCAATTGGTACAAGATATGTTGCCAAGTACCTTATATCCAGGGAGGTCTTGGGTTCCATTCTTGGAAGGCACAAACTATAGCCTGGACTATAGAAGTTCTATGAGTAACCATACGACGCCTATGGAAAGCCCGTGAGGGACAAAGGCCCCATAGAAGGAGCCCAAGATCGGGATAGCCTTGGGTCGGTTGGCAGTGGGCCGTATGGGCGGTCCACTGGGCCTGTAATGGGTCGTTACAAAATCTCAGCAAGTGGAACTCTTACATAGCAATGATACATAGTATACTCTGTAAAACATGGCTTTTAAAATCATAAATACCATCGACTCTGAAACATGAATAACGTAGCAATAACTGTAGCAATAGCAATGGCAATAGATAGCAATACGATGGTATTCTCTTTTCTCTGGTTGGATTGATATCAATAGTATCTGTGACTGTGGTTGCCAATATCCCATCGATATAAATCGATAACTGTGAGGGGATAAAAGCCTATGGTCGATGATCATCTAATTGCATGCAATGCTATGGCTATGATTAATCAATCCAATAAAACATTTGAATTCTCAATAGCATTTAAGGCCGTCGTTTCGCAATCTCATAATATCTCTTGTATTCCCTTTTTAACAATAGTGAGACATCAATGCCTCCAATAGATAATCAATGAAATCAATACATAACAATGGATCAATGGAAGGGAATAACACTTTGAAACCTTTAAAACACAATACATATAATATCATGTGAGCACAAGGGAGGAAATTCCACTTACAAACCAATAGAACACCTCCAACTATACTCTTGGTACACCACCTACAACAATAATCCATAAATAACACCAATATCAAGACTAAATCCAAGAGTCCATGCTAAATAATCCATAGAACCATCAAAACATCAAATCCAAAATAACCCTTAACTCGAAACCTCATTAGAATCGCACCAAAAACTTACCTAAGCTTCCTTATACCACGGAGAACGATGATCTCAAGTCGGAAATCCAAATAACTCCAAGAATCAAAGGTAGGAAGCTAAAGAAATGGATGAAAACCCTTGCCAATGGAGGGAAATCTCGAATGGAAGGGAAAGAAATGGATAAGGTATGGCCAACAACTCCCAAAAAGTAGCTAAATATCTCGCCCATACTTACACCGCGGGTGCGGTCACACAAGCACCGCGGGTGCGCTAAGCTCACGGCAACCAAAATAAATCCCATGCACGAACACCGCGGGTGCGGTGCTACAAATACCGCGGGTGCGGTCTCACCGCGGGTGCGGTCCTTGAACTGCCGCGGGTGCGGTGATGCCACGGCCCTCCAAAACCAAAATCATGAATAGTACACCGCGGGGGCACTCATCTAAGAGCGCGGGTGCACTCTACTCACGGCAATGAACAGTAACAAAACAACTAAAAATCGATTCGAAACGCTGAAACGAACAATCAACACCAACTAACACCTCAAATAAATAATAACCAATAATACTATAGCCCAAAACACAACTATAATCATCTAATCACATAACCCAATTAACACAATAAAGCTTAAACCGTACCGTACACCGGGCTCGGCTATTACAATCTCCCCTCCTTAGAGGAATTTCGTCCTCGAAATTGACGTCACGGCACGAACAACTCAGGATACCTCTCTCTCATCTCAGTCTCTGGTTCCCACGTAGCCTCCTCAATCAAATGGTTCCTCCAAAGGACTTTAACGATGCCGATCTCTTTGTTCCTCAGAACTCTAACTGTGCGATCCAGAATCTGAATCGGAATCTCATGGTAAGTCAGACTCGGCGTCAAGTCCAATGGCTCATGGCGAAGAACATGGGAAGGATCTGCAACATACTTCCTGAGCATCGATACGTGAAACACATTATGGACTCTGTCAATGATCGGGCGGTAGGGCTAATCTGTAGGCTCGGTCACCCACTCTGTCCAATATCTCGAATGGACC
Organism: Primulina eburnea; assembly: GCF_022965805.1. Classification (NCBI taxonomy): domain Eukaryota; kingdom Viridiplantae; phylum Streptophyta; class Magnoliopsida; order Lamiales; family Gesneriaceae; genus Primulina; species Primulina eburnea. The sequence continues at coordinate 18,571 of NW_027331547.1, forward strand.
AATGAATCTAGGGCTCAACTTGCCCTTCTTGCCAAATCGCATCACACCCTTGAGAGGTGCTATCTTCAGAAAAACATGATCGCCAACCTCGAACTGCAAAGGTCTACGATGAACGTCTACATAGCTCTTCTGTCTGGACTGAGCAGTCTTCATCCTCTCTCTGATAACTGCAACAACATCGGCAGTCTGTTGGACCAACTCGGGACCCAACATCTTCCTCTCTCCAACCTCATCCCAAAACAAAGGGGATCTGCACTTCCTGCCATAAAGTGCCTCATACGGTGCCATGCCAATCGTCGCCTGGTAGCTATTGTTGTACGTGAACTCCACAAGAGGCAACTTGGAATCCCAGCTACCAGAATAGTCAATAGTACAAGCTCTGAGCATATCCTCCAGAATCTGAATGACTCTCTCTGACTGACCGTCGCTCTGAGGATGATAAGCTGTACTGAAAGCTAATCGAGAACCCATAGCTCTGTGCAAACTCTTCCAGAACTCTGAGGTAAATCTGGGGTCACGATCAGACACAATCGACACGGGCACACCATGAAGTATAACAATCTCTGCAATGTAATCCTCGGCATACTGAGACATCGAATACGTCGTCTTGACTGGGAGAAAGTGCGCTGACTTGGTCAATCTATCAACAATAACCCAAATGGAATTGAAACCCTTCTGCGTCCTGGGTAAACCAGTCACGAAATCCATAGTGATATGCTCCCACTTCCACTGAGGAATCGGCAAAGAAAGCAATGTCCCAGCAGGTCTCTGGTGCTCAATCTTTACCTGCTGACAAGTAAGGCACTGAGAAATGAACAAAGCAATATCTCTCTTCATACCTGGCCACCAGTAGAGTCGTCGAAGATCCTGATACATCTTCGTACTGCCTGGATGAATCGAATAAGGTGCGGTATGAGCCTCTGTCAAGACATCTCTACGAATATCGTCGCCAGAAGGAACACAAATGCGGCCTCTGAAAGTTACCAAATCATCACCATTCAGACTAAACTCTGAATTCCCTTTAGCCTCGGCTCTAGCTCTCAACTCTGCCAACTGAACATCAGTCGACTGCTCTCTACGGATCCTGTCCGTCAATGTAGATCGAATGACCAACGCTGAAAAGCGAGCAATGGTCCCTGGAATCACCAGATCAATCTCCTCTCTCTGCAAATCCATCAACAATGGTCTCTGAATCAAAGAACTCAATGAAGCACTCGACTTGCGGCTCAAAGCATCAGCCACAACATTCGCCTTCCCTGGGTGATAACTGATCGTCACATCGTAATCCTTGACAAGCTCTAACCACCTCCTCTGTCGCATATTGAGCTCTTTCTGCGAGAACAGATACTTCAAACTCTTGTGGTCTGTGAAGATCTCACACTTTTCGCCATACAGATAATGTCTCCAAATCTTAAGGGCGAAAACCACAGCTGCAAGCTCCAAATCGTGCGTCGGATAATTCTTCTCATAATCCTTCAACTGGCGAGACGCATAGGCAATAACCTTACCTCGCTGCATCAACACTGCACCAAGGCCTCTCTTCGACGCATCGGTAGAGACCACAAAATCCTCTGAACCACTGGGCAAAGAAAGAACAGGAGCTGTCGTCAATCTGTCCTTCAACTCTTGAAATGCACTCTGGCAATCGATAGACCACTCGAACTTGACAGTCTTCCTCGTCAGATTGGACAATGGCAGGGCAATCTTGGAGAAACCTGAAATGAAACGACGATAGTAACCCGCCAAACCGAGGAAACTGCGTACCTCAGAAACAGTGGTAGGAATAGGCCAACTCCGAATCGCCTCTATCTTCAACGGATCAACAGCAATGCCATCTCTCGAAACCACATGGCCTAGAAAAGAAATCTGATCTAGCCAAAACTCACACTTCTTCAACTTGGCAAACAACCTCTTCTCTCGCAACAACTGAAGCACCACTCTGAGATGCTCTGCATGAAGCTCTCTGGATTTGGAATAGATCAGGATATCGTCGATGAAAACAATAACGAAGCTATCCAGATAAGGCTTGAACACACGGTTCATCAGATCCATGAAGACTGAAGGGGCATTGGTCAACCCAAAAGACATGACAAGATACTCATAGTGACCGTACCTGGTCCGGAAAGCTGTCTTAGGGATATCAGACTCCCTAACCTTCAACTGATAGTAGCCAGACCGAAGATCAATCTTCGAGAACACAGTAGCACCATGGAGCTGATCAAACAAATCATCTATCCGAGGCAACGGATACTTGTTCTTGACAGTTACTTTGTTAAGCTCCCTGTAGTCGATACACAGTCGCAAAGAACCATCCTTCTTCTTGACAAATAGAACCGGAGCTCCCCAAGGCGAAGAACTCGGACGAATAAAGCCCTTGTCTAAAAGATCCTGCAACTGAGTCTTCAATTCCTTCATCTCGGTAGGGGCCATCCGGTACGGAGCCTTAGAAATAGGAACCGTACCTGGAGCTAAATCAATCACAAACTCAACATCTCTATCCGGCGGCAAACCCGGAACATCATCCTCAAACACATCAGCAAACTCCCTCACCACATCAATATCATCTACATTCAACTTAATCAATCTATCAACATCCACAATAGAAGCAAGAAACCCATCGCAACCTCTACACAACAATCTCTCAGCCTCAAAGCAAGAAATAAAAGGAAGGACCAGCGAAGTACCTGTGCTGGCGAGCGCTCCTCCCTGGCCATCATCTGCAAAAGTCACCTTCTTAGCAACACAATCGATAACTGCACGGTAAGTCGAAAGCCAATCCATGCCAAGAATAACATCGAAGGCAACCATAGGGATAACAATCAAATCAGCGAATACAACTCGCTCCTCAATACGAATAGGGCACGCAAAGACAATTGATGTCGGGCACAAGACATCCCCCGAAGGTAAAACAACATTAAGCTGGAGGGGAAGAACAGAAGGAACTATACCCAAAGATCTCAAAAATAATTCAGACATAAAAGAATGAGTAGCACCAGTATCAATCAAAGTAGTAGCTACTCTGCCTGAAATCAAAATAGTACTAGAGATCAATGAAGAATCACGATTAATACCTTCCTTGGTCATCGCAAAGATACGACCCTGCACCTTCCCTTGGCTATCTCCCCTCGGGCAATTCCTAGCAACGTGGCCCGCCGCGCCACAACGAAAACAAGTATGAGTGCCCAATCTGCACTCTCCTCGATGATGCTTACCACACTTTGGACACAGTGGCTTCTCGGGATCAAATGGAACTGGCGGTGGTCTAGAACTCGGCTCCATCTTGCCCTTGCCCTTGAAACGATCCCTGCCCCTCTGATTCGAACCCTGGCCTCTCTGAGCAATGGCCTGGTGTCTCTCCTGCCTCTCCTTGGCGATGTCCTTCTCATCTTGCTCGGCCAACAATGCTTTGGACACAATCTCCTTGAAAGTAACAGCTTTAGACATGTTGATATCACGACGAATCTCCGCTCTAAGGCCTCGAATGAAATGAGCGCCCTTGTCCTTGTCGTTCGAAGCAATATACGGAGCAAATAGGCAACCCTCCTCAAACTTCAGGATATACTGGCTAACATCCAAGCTCCCCTGTCTAAGTTCCAAGAACTCCGTAACCTTCCTCGCTCGAAGTGCGTCGGGGAAATACTTGTCGTAGAACAAGTCAGTGAACTCTGACCACTTCAGTGTCGCAACATCAACTCCAACTTTCGTAGCATTCCACCAAATGCGGGCAGCCTTAACCAACATGAACACTGCACAGCTAATCCTGTCTTTGTCCTCATACTGGAGATGATCGAAGATAGCTTCAAGCGCCTTGACCCACTCGACAGCAACTAGAGGATCGGTGCTACCTGCGAATTCCGGTGGATCCATTCTCTTAAAAGAAGAAAAGACGGCATCAGTGCCAACAGCCTGAGCAACTTGACCTCTCACTTGGCCTCGACCCTGTCCTGCTCCTTGCAATCGGAGCAACTGCTGAATCTGATCGCTATGCACCTTAGCCTGCTCCTTAAGCAACTTGCCGAACTCGTCGACAACTCTCGAGGAAGAACTATCCTCACCCTCTGCCGCCTTACGCTTAGGAGGCATACTCTACAATTGCTCACAAGACACCAATCAATATATATAACAATAGATAGATGCAAGAAAACATACCCGGACAGTTGAAAGTAGACGAAGTCATATGCATTGGTCCGAAGAACACCGCTCTGATACCACTAAATGTGACACCCTGACCCGATACAATTAAAATACAGCGGAATTTAAAATTTTCTTTCAAACATGGAAGGAGTTTCAAAATACATTTTATAAAAGTGTTTACAAAATAACAACATGATCATTCCAATGACATAACAAAATACAAAATATCATTAGTGTGATCATGTTACAAAATAGTACAAAATAATCATCCTTCCAATCTCCGTATGCATATGACCCCCATCCACAGTCAACGTCCCGGTCCGTCGCTCTTATCTGCATCACATGAAAATAACTGAAATGAGAATAAATCTGTAACGACCCATTACAGGCCCAGTGGACCGCCCATACGGCCCACTGCCAACCGACCCAAGGCTATCCCGATCTTGGGCTCCCTGTAGTCGATACACAGTCGCAAAGAACCATCCTTCTTCTTGACAAATAGAACCGGAGCTCCCCAAGGCGAAGAACTCGGACGAATAAATCCCTTGTCTAAAAGATCCTGCAACTGAGTCTTCAATTCCTTCATCTCGGTAGGGGCCATTCGGTACGGAGCCTTAGAAATAGGAACCGTACCTGGAGCTAAATCGATCACAAACTCAACATCTCTATCCGGCGGCAAACCCGGAACATCATCCTCAAACACATCAGCAAACTCTCTCACCACATCAATATCATCTACATTCAACTTAGTCAATCTATCAACATCCACAATAGAAGCAAGAAACCCATCGCAACCTCTACACAACAATCTCTCAGCCTCAAAGCAAGAAATAAAAGGAAGGACCAGCGAAGTACCTGTGCTGGCGAACGCTCCTCCCTGGCCATCATCTGCAAAAGTCACCTTCTTAGCAACACAATCGATAACTGCACGGTAAGTCGAAAGCCAATCCATGCCAAGAATAACATCGAAGGCAACCATAGGGATAACAATCAAATCAGCGAATACAACTCGCTCCTCAATACGAACAGGGCACGCAAAGACAATTGATGTCGGGCACAAGACATCCCCCGAAGGTAAAACAACATTAAGCTGAATGGGAAGAACAGAAGGAACTATACCCAAAGATCTCAAAAATAATTCAGACATAAAAGAATGAGTAGCACCAGTATCAATCAAAGTAGTAGCTACTCTGCCTGAAATCAAAATAGTACTAGAGATCAATGAAGAATCACGATTAATACCTTCCTTGGTCATCGCAAAGATACGACCCTGCACCTTCCCTTGGCTATCTCCCCTCGGGCAATTCCTAGCAACGTGACCCGCCGTGCCACAACGAAAACAAGTATGAGTGCCCAATCTGCACTCTCCTCGATGATGCTTGCCACACTTTGGACACAGTGGCTTCTCGGGATCAAATGGAACTGGCGGTGGTCTAGAACTCGGCTCCATCTTGCCCTTGCCCTTGAAACGATCCCTGCCCCTCTGATTCGAACCCTGGCCTCTCTGAGCAATGGCCTGGTGTCTCTCCTGCCTCTCCCTGGCGATGTCCTTCTCGTCTTGCTCGGCCAACAATGCTTTGGATACAATCTCCTTGAAAGTAACAGCTTTGGACATGTTGATATCACGACGAATCTCCGCTCTAAGGCCTCGAATGAAATGAGCGCCCTTGTCCTTGTCGTTCGAAGCAATATACGGAGCAAATAGGCAACCCTCCTCGAACTTCAGAATATACTGGCCAACATCCAAGCTCCCCTGTCGAAGTTCCAAGAACTCCGTAACCTTCCTCGCTCGAAGTGCGTCGGGGAAATACTTGTCGTAGAACAAGTCAGTGAACTCTGACCACTTCAGTGTCGCAACATCAACTCCAACTTTCGTAGCATTCCACCAAATGCGGGCAGCCTTAACCAACAAGAACACTGCACAGCTAATCCTATCTTTGTCCTCATACTGGAGATGATCGAAGATAGCTTCAAGCGCCTTGACCCACTCGACAGCAACTAGAGGATCGGTGCTACCTGCGAATTCCGGTGGATCCATTCTCTTAAAAGAAGAAAAGACGGCATCAGTGCCAACAGCCTGAGCAACTTGACCTCTCACTTGGCCTCGACCCTGTCCTGCTCCTTGCAATCGGAGCAACTGTTGAATCTGATCGCTATGCACCTTAGCCTGCTCCTTAAGCAACTTGCCGAACTCGTCGACAACTCTCGAGGAAGAACTATCCTCACCCTCTGCCGCCTTACGCTTAGGAGGCATACTCTACAATTGCTCACAAGACACCAATCAATATATATAACAATAGATAGATGCAAGAAAACATACCCGGACAGTTGAAAGTAGACGAAGTCATATGCATTGGTCCGAAGAACACCGCTCTGATACCACTAAATGTGACACCCTGACCCGATACAAATAAAATACAGCGGAATTTAAAATTTTCTTTCAAACATGGAAGGAGTTTCCAAATACATTTTATAAAAGTGTTTACAAAATAACAACATGATCATTCCAATGACATAACAAAATACAAAATATCATTAGTGTGATCATGTTACAAAATGGTACAAAATAATCATCCTTCCAATCTTCGTATGCATATGACCCCCATCCACAGTCAACGTCCCGGTCCGTCGCTCTTATCTGCATCACATGAAAATAACTGAAATGAGAATAAATCTCAGCAAGTGGAACTCTTACATAGCAATGATACATAGTATACACTGTAAAACATGGCTTTTAAATCATAAATACCATCGACTCTGAAACATGAATAACGTAGCAATAACTGTAGCAATAGCAATGGCAATAGATAGCAAAACGATGGTATTTCTCTTTTCTCTGGTTGGATTGATATCAATAGTATCTGTGACTGTGGTTGCCAATATCCCATCGATATAAATCGATAACTGTGAGGGGATAAAAGCCTATGGTCGATGATCATCTAATTGCATGCAATGCTATGGCTATGATTAATCAATCCAATAAAACATTTGAATTCTCAATAGCATTTAAGGCCGTCGTTTCGCAATCTCATAATATCTCTTGTATTCCCTTTATAACAATGGTGAGACATCAATGCCTCCAATAGATAATCAATGAAATCAATACATAACAATGGATCAATGGAAGGGAATAACACTTTGAAACCTTTAAAACACAATACATATAATATCATGTGAGCAAAAAGGATGAAATTCCACTTACAAACCAATAGAACACCTCCAACTATACTCTTGGTACACCACCTACAACAATAATCCATAAATAACACCAATATCAAGACAAAATCCAAAAGTCCATGCTAAATAATCCATAGAACCATCAAAACATCAAATCCAAAATAACCCTTAACTCGAAACCTCATTAGAATCGCACCAAAAACTTACCTAAGCTTCCTTATACCACGGAGAACGATGATCTCAAGTCGGAAATCCGAATAACTTCAAGAATCAAAGGTAGGAAGCTAAAGAAATGGATGAAAACCCTTGCCAATGGAGGGAAAATCGGTAAAGAAGAGAAGGAATAGGATAAGGTATGGCCAACAACTCCCAAAAAGTGACTTAAAAACTCGCCCATACTTACACCGCGGGTGCGCCAACACAAGCACCGCGGGTGCGCTAAGCTCACGGCAACCAAAATAAATCCCATGCACGAACACCGCGGGTGCGGTGCTACAATTACCGCGGGTGCGGTCTCACCGCGGGTGCGGTCCTTGCACTGCCGCGGGTGCGGTGATGCCACGGCCCTCCAAAACCAAAATCATGAATAGTACACCGCGGGGGCACTCATCTAAGAGCGCGGGTGCACTCTACTCACGGCAATGAACAGTAACAAAACAACTAAAAATCGATTCGAAACGCTGAAACGAACAATCAACACCAACTAACACCTCAAATAAATAATAACCAATAATACTATAGCCCAAAACACAACTATAATCATCTAATCACATAACCCAATTAACACAATAAAGCTTAAACCGTACCGTACACCGGGCTCGGCTACAGGCCCAGTGGACCGCCCATACGGCCCACTGCCAACCGACCCAAGGCTATCCCGATCTTGGGCTCCCTCTATGGGGCCTTTGTCCCTCACGGGCTTTCCACAGGCGTCGTATGGTTACTCATAGGACTCTTAAGCCCATGAACTTAAGTATGTGCCTCCCCAGGATCGAACCCAAGATCACATGGATATATAGATACTTGGCACAATCCTGGTACCAATTGACTCAATTGGTACCAGGATTGTGCCAAGTATCTATATATCCATGTGATCTTGGGTTCGATCCTGGGGAGGCACATACTTAAGTTCATGGGCTTAAGAGTCCTATGAGTAACCATACGACGCCTGTGGAAAGCCCGTGAGGGACAAAGGCCCCATAGAGGGAGCCCAAGATCGGGATAGCCTTGGGTCGGTTGGCAGTGGGCCGTATGGGCGGTCCACTGGGCCTGTAATGGGTCGTTACAATAAAAGGCGCCTTTTATTGTAACGACCCATTACAGGCCCAGTGGACCGCCCATACGGCCCACTGCCAACCGACCCAAGGCTATCCCGATCTTGGGCTCCCTCTATGGGGCCTTTGTCCCTCACGGGCTTTCCATAGGCGTCGTATGGTTACTCATAGAACTTCTATAGTCCAGGCTATAGTTTGTGCCTTCCAAGAATGGAACCCAAGACCTCCCTGGATATAAGGTACTTGGCAACATATCTTGTACCAATTGAGCTACTAGCTCAATTGGTACAAGATATGTTGCCAAGTACCTTATATCCAGGGAGGTCTTGGGTTCCATTCTTGGAAGGCACAAACTATAGCCTGGACTATAGAAGTTCTATGAGTAACCATACGACGCCTATGGAAAGCCCGTGAGGGACAAAGGCCCCATAGAGGGAGCCCAAGATCGGGATAGCCTTGGGTCGGTTGGCAGTGGGCCGTATGGGCGGTCCACTGGGCCTGTAATGGGTCGTTACAAAATCTCAGCAAGTGGAACTCTTACATAGCAATGATACATAGTATACTCTGTAAAACATGGCTTTTAAATCATAAATACCATCGACTCTGAAACATGAATAACGTAGCAATAACTGTAGCAATAGCAATGGCAATAGATAGCAATACGATGGTATTCTCTTTTCTCTGGTTGGATTGATATCAATAGTATCTGTGACTGTGGTTGCCAATATCCCATCGATATAAATCGATAACTGTGAGGGGATAAAAGCCTATGGTCGATGATCATCTAATTGCATGCAATGCTATGGCTATGATTAATCAATCCAATAAAACATTTGAATTCTCAATAGCATTTAAGGCCGTCGTTTCGCAATCTCATAATATCTCTTGTATTCCCTTTTTAACAATAGTGAGACATCAATGCCTCCAATAGATAATCAATGAAATCAATACATAACAATGGATCAATGGAAGGGAATAACACTTTGAAACCTTTAAAACACAATACATATAATATCATGTGAGCACAAGGGAGGAAATTCCACTTACAAACCAATAGAACACCTCCAACTATACTCTTGGTACACCACCTACAACAATAATCCATAAATAACACCAATATCAAGACTAAATCCAAGAGTCCATGCTAAATAATCCATAGAACCATCAAAACATCAAATCCAAAATAACCCTTAACTCGAAACCTCATTAGAATCGCACCAAAAACTTACCTAAGCTTCCTTATACCACGGAGAACGATGATCTCGAGTCGGAAATCCAAATAACTCCAAGAATCAAAGGTAGGAAGCTAAAGAAATGGATGAAAACCCTTGCCAATGGAGGGAAATCTCGAATGGAAGGGAAAGAAATGGATAAGGTATGGCCAACAACTCCCAAAAAGTAGCTAAATATCTCGCCCATACTTACACCGCGGGTGCGGTCACACAAGCACCGCGGGTGCGCTAAGCTCACGGCAACCAAAATAAATCCCATGCACGAACACCGCGGGTGCGGTGCTACAAATACCGCGGGTGCGGTCTCACCGCGGGTGCGGTCCTTGAACTGCCGCGGGTGCGGTGATGCCACGGCCCTCCAAAACCAAAATCATGAATAGTACACCGCGGGGGCACTCATCTAAGAGCGCGGGTGCACTCTACTCACGGCAATGAACAGTAACAAAACAACTAAAAATCGATTCGAAACGCTGAAACGAACAATCAACACCAACTAACACCTCAAATAAATAATAACCAATAATACTATAGCCCAAAACACAACTATAATCATCTAATCACATAACCCAATTAACACAATAAAGCTTAAACCGTACCGTACACCGGGCTCGGCTATTACAAAAGTATTCCAAAAGTAAATCAAGAATTTAACATCGCGACCATAAACAATAGTCCTAGGCATGCCATGCAACCTAACGACTTCTCTAAAGAACAAATCCGCAATGTTTGAAGCATCATGGGTTTTATGACAAGCTATAAAATGTACCATCTTAGAGAATCTATCCACAACAACAAAAATAGAATCCCTCCCCTTCTTAGTCCTAGGCAACCCCAAAATAAAGTCCATAGAAATGTCAATCCAAGTTCTTTTTAAGAATAGCACGCAAAAGTGTTCCCAAAGTTCTATTGACAACTTCAGTTTGTCCATCCGTTTGAGGATGACAAGTAGTGGAAAACAACAATTTTGTGCCAAGTTTAGCCCATAAAGTATTCCAAAAGTAACTCAAGAATTTAACATCGCGACCAGAAACAATAGTCCTAGGCTTTCCATGCAACCTAACGACTTCTCGAAATAACAAATCGGCTATGTTTGAAGCATCATCGGTTTTATGACAAATTATAAAATGTGCCATCTTAGAAAATCTATCCACAACAACAAAAATAGAATCCCTCCCCTTCTTAGTCCTATGCAACCCCAAAATAAAGTCCATAGAAATGTCAATCCAAGTTCTTTTTAAGAATAGCACGCAAAAGTGTTCCCAAAGTTCTATTGTCAACTTCAGTTTGTCCATCCGTTTGAAAATGACAAGTAGTAGAAAACAACAATTTTGTGCCAAGTTTAGCACATAAAGTCTTCCAAAAGTAACTCAATAATTTAACGTTGCGACCAGAAAACAATAGTCCTAGGCATGCCACGCAACCTAACGACTTCTCTAAAGAACAAATCCGCAATGTTTGAAGCATCATGGGTTTTATGACAAGCTATAAAATGTGACATCTTAGAGAATCTATACACAACAACAAAAATAGAATCCCTCCCATTCTTAGTCCTAGGCAACCCCAAAATAAAGTCCATAGAAATGTCAATCCAAGTTCTTTTTAAGAATAGCACGCAAAAGTGTTCCCAAAGTTCTTTTGACAACTTCAGTTTGTCCATCCATTTGAGCATGACAAGTAGTAGAAAACAACAATTTTGTACCAAGTTTAGCCCATAAAGTATTCCAAAAGTAAATCAAGAATTTAACATCGCGACCAGAAACAAAAGTCCTAGGCATTCCATGCAACCTAACGACTTCTCTAAAGAACAAATCCGCAATGTTTGAAGCATCATAAGTTTTATGACAAGCTATAAAATGTGACATCTTAGAGAATCTATCTACAACAACAAAAATAGAATCCCTCCCCTTCTTAGTCCTATGCAACCCCAAAATAAAGTCCATAGAAATGTCAATCCAAGTTCTTTTTAAGAATAGCACGCAAAAGTGTTCCCAAAGTTCTATTGACAACTTCAGTTTGTCCATCCGTTTGAGCATGACAAGTAGTAGAAAACAACAATTTTGTGCCAAGTTTAGCCCATAAAGTATTCCAAAAGTAAATCAAGAATTTAACATCGCGACCATAAACAATAGTCCTAGGCATGCCATGCCACCTAACGACTTCTCTAAAGAACAACTCCGCAATGTTTGAAGCATCATGGGTTTTATGACAAGATATAAAATGTACCATCTAGAGAATCTATCCACAACAACAAAAATAGAATCCCTCCCCTTCTTAGTCCTATGCAACCCCAAAATAAAGTCCATAGAAATGTCAATCAAAGTTCTTTTTAAGAATAGCACGCAAAAGTGTTCCCAATTTCTATTGACAACTTCAGTTTGTCCATCCGTTTGAGGATGACAAGTAGTAGAAAACAACAATTTTGTGCAAAGTTTAGCCCATAAAGTATTCCAAAAGTAAATCAAGAATTTAACATCGCGACCAGAAACAATAGTCCTAGGCATGCCATGCAACCTAACGACTTCTCTAAAGAACAAATCCGCAATGTTTGAAGCATCATGGGTTTTATGACAAGCTATAAAATGTGCCATCTTAGAGAATCTATCTACAACAACAAAAATAGAATCCCTCCCATTCTTAGTCCTAGGCAACCCCAAAATAAAGTCCAAAGAAATGTCAATCCAAGTTCTTTATAAGAATAGCACGCAAAAGTGTTCCCAAAGTTCTATTGACAACTTCAGTTTGTCCATCCGTTTGAGCATGACAAGTGGTAGAAAACAATAATTTTGTGCCAAGTTTAGCCCATAAAGAATTCCAAAAGTTACTCAAGATTTTAACATCGCGACCAGAAACAATAGTCCTAGGCATGCCATGCAACCTAACGATTTCTCTAAAGAACAAATCCGCAATGTTTGAAGAATCATGGGTTTAATGACAAGCTATAAAATGTGCCATCTTAGAGAATCTATCCACAAAAATAGAATCCCTCCCCTTCTTAGTCCTATGCAACCCCAAAATAAAGTCCATAGAAATGTCAATCCAAGTTCTTTTTAAGAATAGCACGCAAAAGTGTTCCCAAAGTTCTATTGACAACTTCAGTTTGTCCATCCGTTTGAGCATGACAAGTGGTAGAAAACAACAATTTTGTGCCAAGTTTAGCCCATAAAGTATTCCAAAATTAACTCAAGAATTTAACATCGCGACCAGAAACAATAGTCCTAGGCATGCCATGCAACCTAACGACTTCTCTAAAGAACAAATCCGCAATGTTTGAAGCATCATGGGTTTTATGACAAGCTATAAAATGTGCCATCTTAGAGAATCTATCTACAACAACAAAAACAGAATCCCTCCCATTCTTAGTCCTAGGCAACCCCAAAATAAAGTCCAAAGAAATGTCAATCCAAGTTCTTTTTAAGAATAGCACGCAAAAGTTTTCCCAAAGTTCTATTGGCAACTTCAGTTTGTCCATCCGTTTGAGCATGACAAGTGGTAGAAAACAACAATTTTGTGCCAAGTTTAGCCCATAAAGAATTCCAAAAGTTACTCAAGATTTTAACATCGCGACCAGAAACAATAGTCCTAGGCATGCCATGCAACCTAACGACTTCTCTAAAGAACAAATCCGCAATGTTTGAAGCATCATGGGTTTAATGACAAGCTATAAAATGTGCCATCTTAGAGAATCTATCCACAAAAATAGAATCCCTCCCCTTCTTAGTCCTATGCAACCCCAAAATAAAGTCCATAGAAATGTCAATCCAAGTTCTTTTTATGAATAGCACGCAAAAGTTTTCCCAAAGTTCTATTGACAACTTCAGTTTGTCCATCCGTTTGAGCATGACAAGTAGTAGAAAACAACAATTTTGTGCCAAATTTAGCCCATAAAGTATTCCAAAATTAACTCAAGAATTTAACATCGCGACCAGAAACAATAGTCCTAGGCATGCCATGCAACCTAACGACTTCTCTAAAGAACAAATCCGCAATGTTTGAAGCATCATGGGTTTTATGACAAGCTATAAAATGTGCCATCTTAGAGAATCTATCTACAACAACAAAAATAGAATCCCTCCCATTCTTAGTCCTAGGCAACCCCAAAATAAAGTCCAAAGAAATGTCAATCCAAGTTCTTTTTAAGAATAGCACGCAAAAGTTTTCCCAAAGTTCTATTGACAACTTCAGTTTGTCCATCCGTTTGAGCATAACAAGTAGTAGAAAACAACAATTTTGTGTCAAGTTTAGCCCATAAAGTATTCCAAAAGTAACTCAAGAATTTAACTTCGCGACCAGAAACAATAGTCCTAGGCATGCCATGCAACCTAACGACTTCTCGAAATAACAAATCGGCTATGTTTGAAGCATCATCGGTTTTATGACAAACTATAAAATGTGCCATCTTAGAAAATCTATCCACAACAACAAAAATAGAATCCCTCCCCTTCTTAGTCCTATGCAACCCCAAAATAAAGTCCATAGAAATGTCAATCCAAGTTCTTTTTAAGAATAGCACGCAAAAGTGTTCCCAAAGTTCTATTGTCAACTTCAGTTTGTCCATCCGTTTGAAAATGACAAGTAGTAGAAAACAACAATTTTGTGCCAAGTTTAGCACATAAAGTCTTCCAAAAGTAACTCAATAATTTAACGTTGCGACCAGAAAACAATAGTCCTAGGCATGCCACGCAACCTAACGACTTCTCTAAAGAACAAATCCGCAATGTTTGAAGCATCATGGGTTTTATGACAAGTTATAAAATGTGCCATCTTAGAGAATCTATCCACAACAACAAAAATAGAATCCCTCCCCTTCTTAGTTCTATGCAACCCCTAAATAAAGTCCTTAGAAATGTCAATCCAAGTTCTTTTTAAGAATAGCACGCAAAAGTGTTCCCAAAGTTCTATTGACAACTTCAGTTTGTCCATCCGTTTGAGCATGACAAGTAGTAGAAAACAACAATTTTGTGCCAAGTTTAGCCCATAAATTAATCCAAAAGTAACTCAAGAATTTAACATCGCGACCAGAAACAATAGTCCTAGGCATGCCATGCAACCTAACGACTTTTCTAAAGAACAAATCCGCAATGTTTGAAGCATCATGGATTTTATGACAAGCTATAAAATGTACCATCTTAGAGAATCTATCACAACAACAAAAATAGAATCCCTCCCATTCTTAGTCCTATGCAACCCCAAAATAAAGTCCACTAGAAATGTCAATCCAAGTTTTTTTTAAGAATAGCACGCAAAAGTGTTCCCAAATTTCTATTGACAACTTCAGTTTGTCCATCCGTTTGAGCATGACAAGTAGTAGAAAACAACAATTTTGTGCCAAGTTTAGCCCATAAAGTATTCCAAAAGTAAATCAAGAATTTAACATCGCGACCATAAACAATAGTCCTAGGCATGCCATGCAACCTAACGACTTCTCTAAAGAACAACTCCGCAATGTTTGAAGCATCATGGGTTTTATGACAAGATATAAAATGTACCATCTAGAGAATCTATCCACAACAACAAAAATAGAATCCCTCCCCTTCTTAGTCCTAGGCAACCCCAAAATAAAGTCCATAGAAATGTCAATCAAAGTTCTTTTTAAGAATAGCACGCAAAAGTGTTCCCAATTTCTATTGACAACTTCAGTTTGTCCATCCGTTTAAGGATGACAAGTAGTAGAAAACAACAATTTTGTGCAAAGTTTAGCCCATAAAGTATTCCAAAAGTAAATCAAGAATTTAACATCGCGACCAGAAACAATAGTCCTAGGCATGCCATGCAACCTAACGACTTCTCTAAAGAACAAATCCGCAATGTTTGAAGCATCATGTGTTTTATGACAAGCTATAAAATGTGCCATCTTAGAGAATCTATCTACAACAACAAAAATAGAATCCCTCCCATTCTTAGTCCTAGGCAACCCCAAAATAAAGTCCAAAGAAATGTCAATCCAAGTTCTTTTTAAGAATAGCACGCAAAAGTGTTCCCAAAGTTCTATTGACAACTTCAGTTTGTCCATCCGTTTGAGCATGACAAGTGGTAGAAAACAACAATTTTATGCCATGTTTAGCCCATAAAGAATTCCAAAAGTTACTCAAGATTTTAACATCGCGACCAGAAACAATAGTCCTAGGCATGCCATGCAACCTAACGACTTCTCTAAAGAACAAATCCGCAATGTTTGAAGCATCATGGGTTTAATGACAAGCTATAAAATGTGCCATCTTAGAGAATCTATCCACAAAAATAGAATCCCTCCCCTTCTTAGTCCTATGCAACCCCAAAATAAAGTCCATAGAAATGTCAATCCAAGTTCTTTTTAAGAATAGCACGCAAAAGTGTTCCCAAAGTTCTATTGACAACTTCAGTTTGTCCATCCGTTTGAGCATGACAAGTAGTAGAAAACAACAATTTTGTGCCAAGTTTAGCCCATAAAGTATTCCAAAAGTAAATCAAGAATTTAACATCGCGACCATAAACAATAGTCCTAGGCATGCCATGCAACCTAACGACTTCTCTAAAGAACAAATCCGCAATGTTTGAAGCATCATGGGTTTTATGACAAGCTATAAAATGTACCATCTTAGAGAATCTATCCACAACAACAAAAATAGAATCCCTCCCCTTCTTAGTCCTAGGCAACCCCAAAATAAAGTCCATAGAAATGTCAATCCAAGTTCTTTTTAAGAATAGCACGCAAAAGTGTTCCCAAAGTTCTATTGACAACTTCAGTTTGTCCATCCGTTTGAGGATGACAAGTAGTAGAAAACAACAATTTTGTGCCAAGTTTAGCCCATAAAGTATTCCAAAAGTAACTCAAGAATTTAACATCGCGACCAGAAACAATAGTCCTAGTCTTTCCATGCAACCTAACAACTTCTCTAAATAACAAATCCGCTATGTTTGAAGCATCATCGGTTTTATGACAAACTATAAAATGTGCCATCTTAGAAAATCTATCCACAACAACAAAAATAGAATCCCTCCACTTCTTAGTCCTATGCAACCCCAAAATAAAGTCCATAGAAATGTCAACGCAAGTTCTTTTTAAGAATAGCACGCAAAAGTGTTCCCAAAGTTCTATTGACAACTTAAGTTTGTCCATCCGTTTGAGGATGACAAGTAGTAGAAAACAACAATTTTGTGCAAGGTTTAGCCCATAAAGTATTCCAAAAGTAACTCAAGAATTTAACATCGCGACCAGAAACAATAGTCCTAGGCTTTCCATGCAACCTAACGACTTCTCTAAATAACAAATCCGCTATGTTTGAAGCATCATCGGTTTTATGACAAACTATAAAATGTGCCATCTTAGAAAATCTATCCACAACAACAAAAATAGAATCCCTCCCCTTCTTAGTCCTATGCAACCCCAAAATAAAGTCCATAGAAATGTCAATCCAAGTTCTTTTTAAGAATAGCACGCAAAAGTGTTCCCAAAGTTCATTTGACAACTTCAGTTTGTCCATCCGTTTGAGCATGACAAGTAGTAGAAAACAACAATTTTTTGCCAAGTTTATCCCATAAATTATTCCAAAAGTAAATCCAGAATTTAACATCGCGACCATAAACAATAGTCCTAGGCATGCCATGCAACCTAACGACTTCTCTAAAGAACAAATCCGCAATGTTTGAAGCATCATGGGTTTTATGACAAGCTATAAAATGTACCATCTTAGAGAATCCATCTACAACAGCAAAAATAGAATCCCTCCCCTTCTTAGTCCTAGGCAACCCCAAAATAAAGTCAATAGAAATGTCAATCCAAGTTCTTTTTAAGAATAGCACGCAAAAGTGTTCCCAAAGTTCTATTGACAACTTCAGTTTGTCCATCCGTTTGAGGATGACAAGTAGTTGAAAACAACAATTTTGTGCCAAGTTTAGCCCATAAAGTATTCCAAAAGTAACTCAAGAATTTAACATCGCGACCAGAAACAATAGTCCTAGGCTTTCCATGCAACCTAATGACTTCTCTAAATAACAAATCCGCTATGTTTGAAGCATCATCGGTTTTATTACAAACTATAAAATGTGCCATCTTAGAAAATCTATCCACAACAACAAAAATAGAATCGCTCTCCTTCTTAGTCCTATGCAACCCCAAAATAAAGTCCGTAGAAATGTCAATGCAAGTTCTTTTTAAGAATAGCACGCAAAAGTGTTCCCAAAGTTCTATTGACAACTTAAGTTTGTCCATCCGTTTGAGGATGACAAGTAGTAGAAAACAACAATTTTGTGCCAAGTTTAGCCCATAAAGTATTCCAAAAGTAACTCAAGAATTTAACATCGCGACCAGAAACAATAGTCCTAGGCTTTCCATGCAACCTAACGACTTCTCTAAGTAACAAATCCGCTATGTTTGAAGCATCATCGGTTTTATGACAAACTATAAAATGTGCCATCTTAGAAAATCTATCCACAACAACAAAAATAGAATCCCTCCCCTTCTTAGTCCTATGCAACCCCAAAATAAAGTCCATAGAAATGTCAATCCAAGTTCTTTTTAAGAATAGCACGCAAAAGTGTTCCCAAAGTTCTATTGACAACTTCAGTTTGTCCATCCGTTTGAGCATGACAAGTAGTAGAAAACAACAATTTTTTGCCAAGTTTAGCCCATAAAGTATTCCAAAAGTAAATCAAGAATTTAACATCGCGACCATAAACAATAGTCCTAGGCATGCCATGCATCCTAACGACTTCTCTAAAGAACAAATCCGCAATGTTTGAAGCATCATGGGTTTTATGACAAGCTATAAAATGTACCATCTTAGAGAATCTAACTACAACAACAAAAATAGAATCCCTCCCCTTCTTAGTCCTAGGCAACCCCAAAATAAAGTCCATAGAAATGTCAATCAAAGTTCTTTTTAAGAATAGCACGCAAAAGTGTTCCCAATTTCTATTGACAACTTCAGTTTGTCCATCCGTTTGAGGATGACAAGTAGTAGAAAACAACAATTTTGTGCAAAGTTTAGCCCATAAAGTATTCCAAAAGTAACTCAAGAATTTAACATCGCGACCAGAAACAATAGTCCTAGGCATGCCATGCAACCTAGCGACTTCTCTAAAGAACAAGTCCGCAATGTTTGAAGCATCATCGGTTTTATGACAAGCTATAAAATGTACCATCTTAGAGAATCTATCCACAAAAATAGAATCCCTCCCCTTCTTAGTCCTAGGCAACCCCAAAATAAAGTCCATAGAAATGTCAATCAAAGTTCTTTTTAAGAATAGCACGCAAATGTGTTCCCAAAGTTCTATTGCCAACTTCAGTTTGTCCATCCGTTTGAGGATGACAAGTAGTAGAAAACAACAATTTTGTTGCAAGTTTAGCACATAAAGTCTTCCAAAAGTAACTCGATAATTTAACGTCGCGACCAGAAAACAATAGTCCTAGGCATGCCATGCAACCTAACGACTTCTCTAAAGAACAAATCCGTAATGTTTGAAGCATCATTGGTTTTATGACAAGCTATAAAATGTGCCATCTTAGAGAATCTATCCACAACAATAAATATAGAATCCCTCCAATTCTTAGTCCTAGGCAACCCCAAAATAAAGTCCATAGAAATGTCAATCCAAGTTCTTTTTAAAAATAGCACGCAAAAGTGTTCCCAAAGTTCTATTGACAACTTCAGTTTGTCCATCCGTTTGAGCATGACAAGTAGTAGAAAATAACAATTTTGTGCCAAGTTTAGCCCATAAAGTATTCCAAAAGTAAATCAAGAATTTAACATCGCGACCATAAACAATAGTCCTAGGCATGCCATGCAACCTAGCGACTTCTCTAAAGAACAAATCCGCAATGTTTGAAGCATCATGGGTTTTATGACAAGCTATAAAATGTACCATCTTAGAGAATCTATCCACAACAACAAAAATAAAATCCCTCCCCTTCTTAGTCCTAGGCAACCTCAAAATAAAGTCCATAGAAATGTCAATCCAAGTTCTTTTTAAGAATAGCACGCAAAAGTGTTCCCAAAGTTCTATTGACAACTTCAGTTTGTCCATCCGTTTGAGGATGACAAGTAGTAGAAAACAACAATTTTGTGCCAAGTTTAGCCCATAAAGTATTCCAAAAGTAAATCAAGAATTTAACATCGCGACCAGAAACAATAGTCCTAGGCATTCCATGCAACCTAACGACTTCTCTAAAGAACAAATCCGCAATGTTTGAAGCATCATAAGTTTTATGACAAGCTATAAAATGTGACATCTTAGAGAATCTATCTACAACAACAAAAATAGAATCCCTCCCCTTCTTAGTCCTATGCAACCCCAAAATAAAGTCCACAGAAATGTCAATCCAAGTTCTTTTTAAGAATAGCACGCAAAAGTGTTCCCAAAGTTCTATTGACAACTTCAGTTAGTCCATCCGTTTGAGCATGACAAGTGGTAGAAAACAACAATTTTGTGCCAAGTTTAGCCCATAAAGAATTCCAAAAGTTACTCAAGATTTTAACATCGCGACCAGAAACAATAGTCCTAGGCATGCCATGCAACCTAACGACTTCTCTAAAGAACAAATCCGCAATGTTTGAAGCATCATGGGTTTAATGACAAGCTATAAAATGTGCCATCTTAGAGAATCTATCCACAAAAATAGAATCCCTCCCCTTCTTAGTCCTATGCAACCCCAAAATAAAGTCCATAGAAATGTCAATCCAAGTTCTTTTTAAGAATAGCACGCAAAAGTGTTCCCAAAGTTCTATTGACAACTTCAGTTTGTCCATCCGTTTGAGCATGACAAGTAGTAGAAAACAACAATTTTGAGCCAAGTTTAGCCCATAAAGTATTCCAAAATTAACTCAAAAATTTAACATCGCGACCAGAAACAATAGTCCTAGGCATGCCATGCAACCTAACGACTTCTCTAAAGAACAAATCCGCAATGTTTGAAGCATCATGGGTTTTATGACAAGCTATAAAATGTGCCATCTTAGAGAATCTATCTACAACAACAAAAATAGAATCCCTCCCATTCTTAGTCCTAGGCAACCCCAAAATAAAGTCCAAAGAAATGTCAATCCAAGTTCTTTTTAAGAATAGCACGCAAAAGTGTTCCCAAAGTTCTATTGACAACTTCAGTTTGTCCATCCGTTTGAGCATAACAAGTAGTAGAAAACAACAATTTTGTGTCAAGTTTAGCCCATAAAGTATTCCAAAAGTAACTCAAGAATTTAACTTCGCGACCAGAAACAATAGTCCTCGGCATGCCATGCAACCTAACGACTTCTCTAAAGAACAAATCCGCAATGTTTGAAGCATCATGGGTTTTATGACAAGCTATAAAATGTGCCATCTTAGAGAATCTATTTACAACAACAAAAATAGAATCTCTCCCCTTCTTAGTCCTATGCAACCCCAAAATAAAGTCCATAGAAATGTCAATCCAAGTTCTTTTTAAGAATAGCACGCAAAAGTGTTCCCAAAGTTCTATTGACAACTTCAGTTTGTCCATCCGTTTGAGGATGACAAGTAGTAGAAAACAACAATTTTGTGCCAAGTTTAGCACATAAAGTCTTCCAAAAGTAACTCAATAATTTAACGTCGCGACCAGAAAACAATAGTCCTAAGCATTCCACGCAACCTAACGACTTCTCTAAAGAACAAATCCGCAATGTTAGAAGCATCATGGGTTTTATGACAAGCTATAAAATGTGCCATCTTAGAGAATCTATCTACAACAACAAAAATAGAATCCCTCCCATTCTTAGTCCTAGGCAACCCCAAAATAAAGTCCAAAGAAATGTCAATCCAAGTTCTTTTTAAGAATAGCACGCAAAAGTGTTCCCAAAGTTCTATTGACAACTTCAGTTTGTCCATCCGTTTGAGCATGACAAGTGGTAGAAAACAACAATTTTGTGCCAAGTTTAGCCCATAAAGAATTCCAAAAGTTACTCAAGATTTTAACATCGCGACCAGAAACAATAGTCCTAGGCATGCCATGCAACCTAACGACTTCTCTAAAGAACAAATCCGCAATGTTTGAAGCATCATGGTTTTAATGACAAGCTATAAAATGTGCCATCTTAGAGAATCTATCCACAAAAATAGAATCCCTCCCCTTCTTAGTCCTATGCAACCCCAAAATAAAGTCCATAGAAATGTCAATCCAAGTTCTTTTGAAGAATAGCACGCAAAAGTGTTCCCAAAGTTCTATTGACAACTTCAGTTTGTCCATCCGTTTGAGCATGACAAGTAGTAGAAAACAACAATTTTGTGCCAAGTTTAGCCCATAAAGTATTCCAAAAGTAAATCAAGAATTTAACATCGCGACCATAAACAATAGTCCTAGGCATGCCATGCAACCTAACGACTTCTCTAAAGAACAAATCCGCAATGTTTGAAGCATCATGGGTTTTATGACAAGCTATAAAATGTACCATCTTAGAGAATCTATCCACAACAACAAAAATAGAATCCCTCCCCTTCTTAGTCCTAGGCAACCCCAAAATAAAGTCCATAGAAATGTCAATCCAAGTTCTTTTTAAGAATAGCACGCAAAAGTGTTCCCAAAGTTCTATTGACAACTTCAGTTTGTCCATCCGTTTGAGGATGACAAGTAGTAGAAAACAACAATTTTGTGCCAAGTTTAGCCCATAAAGTATTCCAAAAGTAACTCAATAATTTAACGTCGCGACCAGAAAACAATAGTCCTAGGCATGCCATGCAACCTAACGACTTCTCTAAAGAACAAATCCGCAATGTTTGAAGCATCATGGGTTTTATGACAAACTATAAAATGTGCCATCTTAGAAAATCTATCCACAACAACAAAAATAGAATCCCTCCCCTTCTTAGTCCTATGCAACCCCAAAATAAAGTCCATAGAAATGTCAATGCAAGTTCTTTTTAAGAATAGCACGCAAAAGTGTTCCCAAAGTTCTATTGACAACTTAAGTTTGTCCATCCGTTTGAGGATGACAAGTAGTAGAAAACAACAATTTTGTGCCAAGTTTAGCCCATAAAGTATTCCAAAAGTAACTCAAGAATTTAACATCGCGACCAGAAACAATAGTCCTAGGCTTTCCATGCAACCTAACGACTTCTCTAAATAACAAATCCGCTATGTTTGAAGCATCATCGGTTTTATGACAAACTATAAAATGTGCCATCCTAGAAAATCTATCCACAACAACAAAAATAGAATCCCTCCCCTTCTTAGTCCTATGCAACCCCAAAATAAAGTCCATAGAAATGTCAATCCAAGTTCTTTTTAAGAATAGCACGCAAAAGTGTTCCCAAAGTTCTATTGACAACTTCAGTTTGTCCATCCGTTTGAGCATGGCAAGTAGTAGAAAACAACAATTTTTTGCCAAGTTTAGCCCATAAATTATTGCAAAAGTAAATCAAGAATTTAACATCGCGACCATAAACAATAGTCCTAGGCATGCCATGCAACCTAACGACTTCTCTAAAGAACAAATCCGCAATGTTTGAAGCATCATGGGTTTTATGACAAGCTATAAAATGTACCATCTTAGAGAATCCATCTACAACAACAAAAATAGAATCCCTCCCCTTCTTAGTCCTAGGCAACCCCAAAATAAAGTCCATAGAAATGTCAATCCAAGTTCTTTTTAAGAATAGCACGCAAAAGTGTTCCCAAAGTTCTATTGACAACTTCAGTTTGTCCATCCGTTTGAGGATGACAAGTAGTAGAAAACAACAATTTTGTGCCAAGTTTAGCCCATAAAGTATTCCAAAAGTAACTCAAGAATTTAACATCGCGACCAGAAACAATAGTCCTAGGCTTTCCATGCAACCTAACGACTTCTCTAAATAACAAATCCGCTATGTTTGAAGCATCATCGGTTTTATTACAAACTATAAAATGTGCCATCTTAGAAAATCTATCCACAACAACAAAAATAGAATCGCTCCCCTTCTTAGTCCTATGCAACCCCAAAATAAAGTCCATAGAAATGTCAATGCAAGTTCTTTTTAAGAATAGCACGCAAAAGTGTTCCCAAAGTTCTATTGACAACTTAAGTTTGTCCATCCGTTTGAGGATGACAAGTAGTAGAAAACAACAATTTTGTGCCAAGTTTAGCCCATAAAGTATTCCAAAAGTAACTCAAGAATTTAACATCGCGACCAGAAACAATAGTCCTAGGCTTTCCATGCAACCTAACGACTTCTCTAAGTAACAAATCCGCTATGTTTGAAGCATCATCGGTTTTATGACAAACTATAAAATGTGCCATCTTAGAAAATCTATCCACAACAATAAAAATAGAATCCCTCCCCTTCTTAGTCCCATGCAACCCCAAAATAAAGTCCATAGAAATGTCAATCCAAGTTCTTTTTAAGAATAGCACGCAAAAGTGTTCCCAAAGTTCTATTGACAACTTCAGTTTGTCCATCCGTTTGAGCATGACAAGTAGTAGAAAACAACAATTTTTTGCCAAGTTTAGCCCATAAAGTATTCCAAAAGTAAATCAAGAATTTAACATCGCGACCATAAACAATAGTCCTAGGCATGCCATGCATCCTAACGACTTCTCTAAAGAACAAATCCGCAATGTTTGAAGCATCATGGGTTTTATGACAAGCTATAAAATGTACCATCTTAGAGAATCTAACTACAACAACAAAAATAGAATCCCTCCCCTTCTTAGTCCTAGGCAACCCCAAAATAAAGTCCATAGAAATGTCAATCAAAGTTCTTTTTAAGAATAGCACGCAAAAGTGTTCCCAATTTCTATTGACAACTTCAGTTTGTCCATCCGTTTGAGGATGACAAGTAGTAGAAAACAACAATTTTGTGCAAAGTTTAGCCCATAAAGTATTCCAAAAGTAACTCAAGAATTTAACATCGCGACCAGAAACAATAGTCCTAGGCATGCCATGCAACCTAGCGACTTCTCTAAAGAACAAGTCCGCAATGTTTGAAGCATCATCGGTTTTATGACAAGCTATAAAATGTACCATCTTAGAGAATCTATCCACAAAAATAGAATCCCTCCCCTTCTTAGTCCTAGGCAACCCCAAAATAAAGTCCATAGAAATGTCAATCAAAGTTCTTTTTAAGAATAGCACGCAAATGTGTTCCCAAAGTTCTATTGCCAACTTCAGTTTGTCCATCCGTTTGAGGATGACAAGTAGTAGAAAACAACAATTTTGTTGCAAGTTTAGCACATAAAGTCTTCCAAAAGTAACTCAATAATTTAACGTCGCGACCAGAAAACAATAGTTCTAGGCATGCCATGCAACCTAACGACTTCTCTAAAGAACAAATCCGTAATGTTTGAGGCATCATTGGTTTTATGACAAGCTATAAAATGTGCCATCTTAAAGAATCTATCCACAACAACAAATATAGAATCCCTCATATTCTTAGTCATAGGCAACCCCAAAATAAAGTCCATAGAAATGTCAATCCAAGTTCTTTTTAAAAATAGCACGCAAAAGTGTTCCCAAAGTTCTATTGACAACTTCAGTTTGTCCATCCGTTTGAGGATGACAAGTAGTAGAAAACAACAATTTTGTGCCAAGTTTAGCCCATAAAGTATTCCAAAAGTAACTCAAGAATTTAACATCGCGACCAGAAACAATAGTCCTAGGGATGCCATGCAACCTAACGACTTCTCTAAAGAACAAATCCGCAATGTTTGAAGCATCATGGGTTTTATGACAAGCTATAAAATGTGCCATCTTAGAGAATCTATCCACAACAACAAAAATAGAATCCCTTCCCTTCTTAGTCCTAGGTAACCCCAAAATAAAGTCCATAGAAATGTCCATCCAAGTTCTTTTTAAGAATAGCACGCAAAAGTGTTCCCAATTTCTATAGACAACTTCAGTTTGTCTATCCGTTTGAGGATGACAAGTAGTAGAAAACAACAATTTTGTGTCAAGTTTAGCCCATAAAGTATTCCAAAAGTAACTCAAGAATTTAACATCGCGACCAGAAACAATAGTCCTAGGCATGCCATGCAACCTAGCGACTTCTCTTATGGGGACCCGGGATCTAACTCTTTCGTTGGGATTAAATGGATCATTAATATAAAAAGTGGGTCAAATTTTTTGCTTTTACATTAACTCTAATGTATATAAACAAGCATCATATCTTTATTTAATTACAACATGAACACACAATATACATATCCTGTCTGGTACGTACTCAACAATCCAGTGTTCAACTACAGTACATAACAAAGTACAACAACAAGTCATCTACTATACCCGAGATCACCACGCTATGTCCGTCTCTCATCCTCTGCGTGACCCAGATCCTGCCCCACCTGTTGTTATGCACACATACAGACATAACAACAGCCGGAAAACCGGTGAGAACAAATCCCAGTATAAACATGTATACATGCATATAATCAATTAAAGATGAAACATGCTATCATGAATGACATCATATGCACATGCAATGCAATGCGAATCAAACCATATCTGACTCAACTCGACTAGAACTCTAGGGATCCCGGTGTGAATAAGACGTCACTACCTACCCTCCAATCGGGGTAATGTACGACTCATTCCTAGACTTCGGTCTGAGGTGTATCAACGGCGGCAATAAGAGTAATACCTACTCCTATGCTGAGATACACCGAAACGTCTAGCTATTTGACAATACCTGTCAAAGACTCTCCTATCTTAGATGCAATGAATATCAATATGTAAACAACGTATAATCATATTCCTATCTGAATATCACACTGATCATACATGCTTGAATACAATTCTGAAATCAAAGCATAAACATGTTAAAAGATTGAATATAATACTATACACAATTCATAAACATGTTACAATATATCTAATAATACTAATATGTGATTTTGGTTGGGAAACTCAAATAATATCTTATTTGAGTTACATCTCCCCAAACAAAACATGACTTATACCTTTCGCCGTACAATATCTGTTGATGCCAAATTCTCGATGTCAAAGTCGTCGACACCAATCTGAAATAGCAATGTAATATGTGTTTCATCAACTCCCAACCCAATCAAGACATATACTATCAATTCACTAGTACATTTCAACACCATTGACGGCATAACGGTGTATTTCTCGATACCGGTCAATCCAATTCTCCCTAGTCAACATTGTATCATTCTAAATTCATGATTATTCTCATAAACCTAAGATAATACTCAGATCTTGTATACTCTTAGCTCTAAACATGCTGGAAAAGAGTAGTAATCGCATCCAACATCAGTTATTCGATCCGGTTGCGTTTCTATGATAACAATTCTCTCAAGAACACATATATATAAGCATATCAGCATTTCCCCAATAATGTAATTCTCAAAATATGCTAGAATTGAACGATACTTACATCAACTTGTAGCAAATAAGGAGAGGAGTTCAACACTAAAATCAGATTAAAGTTTGGGTGGCTAAAACTTGAAAAAATCACAATTCAAAGCCTTGAAGAAAGTTGGAAGCTCTTCTTCCTCTGCAATCACGATTTTTGTTGCTGAAATGAAGAGAATTTCGAGACAATTCTATATATACTTTGCATGATTTGATATACATGGCTCATCCTTTGAAGCACACGTCTCTCGCTCGGGCGGTCAAAAGTTACCGCCCGGGCGAGTAATTCTCGACCCTCGCCCATTCCAGCAGCCTCGCTCGGGCGGTCAAAACATCCGCCCGGGCGAGTGACTCTCGGCCCTCTTCTCCGAGGCACTCTCGCTCGGGCGGTCAAAAATGTCCGCCCGGGCGAGTCACTTTCGCCCAACAGTTTACATATTTAAATTTTAAATCTCAAAATGATCTGGTTGCATTCATATCTACTCAACATCGATAATCTCAAACTAACGTGTTATAAAATCTTGGGCATTACATTTCTCCCCCTCTAAGACATAAGTTCGTCCTCGAACTTGATATAAATCAATTAGAGTATTTAAAACAGCATTACCATCTAAAACCGAATAAATACTCACATCATATAAATAACTCGGGGTGTTTCTGTCTCATGTCTGCCTCTGTTTCCCAAGTCGCTTCCTCGATGCCATGACGACTCCACTGAACTTTCACAAGTGGAATAGTCTTCGTTCTGAGTTGCTTATCTTTCCGATCAAGAATCTGTATCGGTTGTTCAACGTAGCTCAAGGTTTGATCGAGCTCAGCTTCGTCAGGACGAATGATATGAGAAACATCAGGCATATATCTTCGCAACATTGATACATGAAAGACGTCATGTATCCCAGATAGAGAAGGAGGAAGAGCCAGTCGATATGCTCGATCGCCAATCTTCTCTAGAATCTCGTAAGGACCGACGTATCTAGGAGATAACTTTCCACGCTTGCCAAATCTGACAACGCCTCTGAAGGGGGAAATTTTCAAGAACACTCTATCTCCTCGTTCAAATACCAACGGTCTACGTCTGATATTGGCGTATTTAGCTTGCCTATCTTGTGCCGTCTTCATTCTCTTCTGAATGACTTTCACCATCTCAGTCATGTCACGAATCATATCTGGCCCAAGTTCTGGTACTTCTGAGATATCATCCCAATATAGCGGAGATCTGCACTTCTTGCCATATAAAGCTTCAAACGGTGCCATCTCGATGCTCGTCTGATAGCTATTATTGTAAGAAAATTCGCAAAGAGGTAGAGAATCTTGCCAACTAGTGCCAAAATCTAGCACTACGGCTCTCAACATATCCTCTAATGTCTGGATAGTCCGTTCTGACTGTCCGTCTGTCTGAGGATGATAAGCAGTGCTTAGGTGTAATGTCGTACCCAAAGCCTGCTGTAAACTGTGCCAGAAGTGAGAAGTGAATCGTGGATCCCGATCTGATACGATAGACTTCGGCACTCCATGTAATCTGACTACCTCTTGAATATAAATCTCCGCCATCTGATCTTGTCTATACGTCATTCTGTATGGAATGAAACAAGCAGATTTGGTCAATCTGTCAATAATAACCCAAATCGCATCGCAGCCTCTGGATGATCGTGGTAACTTCGTCACAAAATCCATGGAAATGTGATCCCATTTCCATTCTGGAATGGCTAAAGTTTGAAGTAATCCACCAGGTTTCTTCCTCTCAGCTTTCACCTGTTGGCAGTTCAAACACTTAGACACAAATTCGGCAATGTCTGACTTCATTTGCTTCCACCAGAACTGTGTCTTCAAGTCGTTGTACATCTTCCTGCCACCCAGATGAATGCTGAACCGACTACAATGTGCCTCTGTCAGAATCTGCTGTCTCAAATCTGCAACATCTGGCACAACTAGACGGTTATTCACGTACAACACATGATCCCGTACCTGATATTCTGATACATGCCCTGATCTGACCATTTGGATTGATTTCTGCACATTCTGATCGGTTCTTTGTGCTTCCTTGATCCTCATAATCAAATTGGGCTCAACTTGGATCATAAAAAGTCGTAGTGGCTTACTATCTGTATCAAATTCTTCTCCAGATGTACAGCAATTTTCAACTAACTTGTTAACACCTATCGTCGATAAGGACAAAGAACATACCTTACGACTCAAGGCATCTGCTGCTGTATTTGACTTCCCTGGATAATATTTGATTTCACAGTCAAAATCTTTCAGAAGATCTAGCCATCTACGCTGCCTCATATTCAGTTCTGATTGAGAGAATAGGTACTTTAGGCTCTTGTGATCGGAAAAGATCTCAAATTTCTCGCCGTAGAGATAATGACGCCAAATCTTTAATGCAAATACGATAGCCGCCAATTCCAGATCATGAATGGGGTATCGAACTTCATGTGGCTTCAATTGTCTTGAGGCGTATGCGATCACATGGCCGCGTTGCATAAGAACACATCCCTAACCTCTATGAGAAGCATCACAATATACAACGAAATCACCCGTACCTGAAGGTATCGTCAGTACTGGAGCACTGGTCAGCCTTTTCTTCAACTCTAGAAAGCTAGACTCGCACTCCTCTGACCAAACAAATGGTGCATTCTTTTGCGTCAATTGAGTTATTGGCTTTGCAATACTGGAGAAATCTTTGATAAATCTTCTGTAGTATCCGGCTAAGCCCATGAAACTGCGTATTTCTGGTACAGAAGTCGGTCTCGACCAACTGATCACCGCTTCCACTTTACTCGGATCAACAGAAATACCATCTCCAGATATGATATGCCCCAAGAATACAACTCGGTTCAGCCAAAACTCACACTTTGACAATTTAGCATACAGTCGCTCGTTTCTCAACGTCTGCAAAACAATTCTGAGATGCTCTGCATGCTCATTTCTGTTCTTCGAATACACCAAAATGTCATCGATGAAGACAATAACAAATTCATCCAAATACCTCTGAAACACTTGGTTCATCAAGCCCATAAATACCGCAGGAGCATTTGTTAAACCAAAAGGCATGACAATAAATTCGTAATGCCCATACCTGGTTCGAAATGCTGTCTTTGGTATGTCTATATCTAGAACTCTGAGCTGATGATAACCATAACGTAAATCAATCTTAGAATACACGGAGGATCCCTGCAACTGATCAAATAAATCATCAATCCTAGGCAAAGGATATTTATTCTTGATCGTTGCCTTATTCAGTTGCCGATAGTCTATACACAATCGCATCGAACCGTCTTTCTTTCGCACAAACAGCACCGGAGCGCCCCAAGGAGATACACTAGGTCTGATATATCCCTTGGCCAGAAGATCTTCTAATTGTGCTTTCAATTCTTTTAGTTCGATGGGTGCCATCCTATACGGAGCTCTCGAAATAGGGACGGTACCTGGTGTAAGATCAATACTGAAATCTACCTCACGAACCGGAGGTAATCCTGGGATCTCATCTGGGAAAATATCAGCAAATTCCCGCCCTACTGGTATATCTGCCAACGCCGGGCTCGACTTCTGCATATCTACAGCATAAATAAAGAAACCATCAGCTCCTTTTTGCAATAATCTGTTCATAGTAAGAGCCGAAATCAAGGGAATCCGAGATCTGGAACCCTTCCCGTAGAATTTCCACTCGTCTGTCATCTCGGGTCTGAATCTGACAATCTTGTGGAAACAATCCACGGTAGCTCTATACTTTGTTAACATGTCAATTCCAACAATACAATCAAAATCATCTAACCCGAGTACTATGCAATCTAGATCAATTTCATGACCCTCAAACCGTAAGATGCAATGTCTAACCGTAGTCACCGATATCAAACCACTTCCTAACGGAGAAGTAATAGACACGACATCTAGTAACGACTCAACAGGCAGAGAATGCAATAATGCAAATCGTTCTGATATGAATGTATGCGATGCACCCGTATCTATCAATATATAAGCAGGATAACCGCAAAGGACACAGTTACCTGCAATGACATCATCTGGGGCATCCTGTGCTTGCTCTTCAGTCAAGGCAAACACCTGAGCTTGTTGTCTCTGAGGCTGACTCCCTTGCTGGCCACCTCTGGCTCGAGGCTGGGTCTGTGCTGGTGGCGGCTGAAATGAGTGAACAGATGAAGCTTGCCTCTCAGGCTGAGTCACGGAGGCAGACGATCCTACAGCCTGGAATCTCGATGCACCACTCCTCTGAGGACAGACCTTGGCATAATGCCCCTGTTGTTTGCATACGTTACACCTGCCCACTACACCTTGACATTGTTCTGTGGCATGCTTACCTCCACAAGTACTGCAATATCCACTTGCCACCTCTAGACTCTGGCCAAAGCCTCTCTGTCTGGACCCGTTGGAGCTCGAAGAACTGCTCCCTGCTCTCTTAAACTGTTTACCCTTTGCTTTCAACTGATCTTTGCGTCCGCTGCTGCTACTACCACTTTCGAATCGGGGAGAAGGAGTTTGGGATGGAGGTAATGGCGGTCTCGGACTCGGAGCAACATACGGAACACTCCGTTGCCTAAGCAATCCTGCTTCTGCTCCTTTGGCACGGTTCAATGCTTCAGCAAAACTATTGGGTCTCCCAGTATTGACCAATGTAAAGACATCAGGATTTAAGCCTTTTATAAACTGATCTGCCATGGCCTCATCATTGCCTGAAACGTGAGGTGCAAAGCGAAGCAAAGAGGAAAATTTAGCAACGTACTCTTCGATGTTCAGTTGCCCTTGCCTCAGGTTTGCAAATTCAGCGCCTTTATCTTTACGGTAGGATATAGGAAAGAATCGCTGATAAAACTCGGTCTTGAACACTTTCCATGTAATCTCAGTGCCACGCTGTTCTAGTGCTCTTTTAATATTCAACCACCAATGTTTAGCAATATCTTGCAGTTGATGGCCAATAAGCTTCACTCTCTTCTCATCACTGTACCCTAGAGACTCGAATAACATCTCGATATCCTCCAACCAGCTTTCACATTCAATTGCATTTTCTGTACCCTTTAAAGTCGGGGGTCGGAATGACTGGAATCGTTTTAACAGAGTCTCCATGGGCGTAGCAGTGACGTCCATCGTATCTCCGGATGTGCTACCCTGCTCTGGCGCTGGTGGTCATAAAGGAACAGCTGCTCTTCTAGGAGGCATGTATCTAATACTCCAACTGGTTAGAATACAAGATATACAACTGTCTCAGCCCTCCTCTAGTCAGTTACCTCTGATCTAGAATCGGTTCTGATTCAGTCTTAACCAATACATGCTGTAATAAATCAAATAACAAACAACATGTAACAAGTAAAGCAATAAACATGCTAGCACATCATAGAGCAAGGAAGAAGACTCGATCCACCCCGCTCATTCTATTCTATCTCAATCTATAGAACCTATGGCTCTGATACCACCTGTTGTGGGGACCCGGGCTCTAACTCTTTCGTTGGGATTAAATGGATCATTAATATAAAAAGTGGGTCAAATTTTTTGCTTTTACATTAACTCTAATGTATATAAACAAGCATCATATCTTTATTTAATTACAACATGAACACACAATATACATATCCTGTCTGGTACGTACTCAACAATCCAGTGTTCAACTACAGTACATAACAAAGTACAACAACAAGTCATCTACTATGCCCGAGATCACCACGCTATGTCCGTCTCTCATCCTCTGCGTGACCCAGATCCTGCCCCACCTGTTGTTATGCACACATACAGACATAACAACAGTCGGAAAACCGGTGAGAACAAATCCCAGTATAAACATGTATACATGCATATAATCAATTAAAGATGAAACATGCTATCATGAATGACATCATATGCACATGCAATGCAATGCGAATCAAACCATATCTGACTCAACTCGACTAGAACTCTAGGGATCCCGGTGTGAATAAGACGTCACTACCTACCCTCCAATCGGGGTAATGTACGACTCATTCCTAGACTTCGGTCTGAGCTGTATCAACGGCGGCAATAAGAGTAATACCTACTCCTATGCTGAGATACACCGAAACGTCTAGCTATTTGACAATACCTGTCAAAGACTCTCCTATCTTAGATGCAATGAATATCAATATGTAAACAACGTATAATCATATTCCTATCTGAATATCACACTGATCATACATGCTTGAATACAATTCTGAAATCAAAGCATAAACATGTTAAAAGATTGAATATAATACTATACACAATTCATAAACATGTTACAATATATCTAATAATACTAGTATGTGATTTTGGTTGGGAAACTCAAATAATATCTTATTTGAGTTACATCTCCCCAAACAAAACATGACTTATACCTTTCGCCGTACAATAGCTGTTGATGCCAAATTCTCGATGTCAAAGTCGTCGACACCAATCTGAAATAGCAATGTAATATGTGTTTCATCAACTCCTAACCCAATCAAGACATATACTATCAAGTCACTAGTACATTTCAACACCATTGACGGCATAACGGTGTATTTCTCGATACCGGTCAATCCAATTCTCCCTAGTCAACATTGTATCATTCTAAATTCATGATTATTCTCATAAACCTAAGATAATACTCAGATCTTGTATACTCTTAGCTCTAAACATGCTGGAAAAGAGTAGTAATCGCATCCAACATCCGTTATTCGATCCGGTTGCGTTTCTATGATAACAATTCTCTCAAGAACACATATATATAAGCATATCAGCATTTCCCCAATATGTAATTCTCAAAATATGCTAGAATTGAACAATACTTACATCAACTTGTAGCAAATAAGGAGAGGAGTTCAACACTAAAATCGGATTAAAGTTTGGGTGGCTAAAACTTGAAAAAATCACAATTCAAAGCCTTGAAGAAAGTTGGAAGCTCTTCTTCCTCTGCAATCACGATTTTTGTTGCTGAAATGAAGAGAATTTCGAGACAATTCTATATATACTTTGCATGATTTGATACACATGGCTCATCCTTTGAAGCACACGTCTCTCGCTCGGGCGGTCAAAAGTTACCGCCCGGGCGAGTAATTCTCGACCCTCGCCCATTCCAGCAGCCTCGCTCGGGCGGTCAAAACATCCGCCCGGGCGAGGGACTCCCGGCCCTCTTCTCCGAGGCACTCTCGCTCGGGCGGTCAAAAATGTCCGCCCGGGCGAGTCACTTTCGCCCAACAGTTTACATATTTAAATTTTAAATCTCAAAATGATCTAGTTGCATTCATATCTACTCAACATCGATAATCTCAAACTAACGTGTTATAAAATCTTGGGCATTACATCTCTAAAGAACAAGTCCGCAATGTTTGAAGCATCATCGGTTTTATGACAAGCTATAAAATGTACCATCTTAGAGAATCTATCCACAACAACAAAAATAGAATCCCTCCCCTTCTTAGTCCTAGGCAACCGCAAAATAAAGTCCATAGAAATGTCAATCCAAGTTATTTTTAAGAATAGCACGCAAAGGTGTTCCCAAAGTTCTATTGACAACTTCAGTTTGAGGATGACAAGTAGTAGAAAATACCAAATTTTGTGCAAAGTTTAGCCCATAAAGTATTCCAAAAGTAACTTAAGAATTTAACTTCGCGACCAGAAACAATAGTCCTAGGCATGCCATGCAACCTAACGACTTCTCTAAAGAACAAATCCGCAATGTTTGAAGCATCGTGGGTTTTATGACAAGCTATAAAATGTGCCATCTTAGAGAATCTATTTACAACAACAAAAATAGAATCCCTCCCCTTCTTAGTCCTAGGCAACCCCAAAATAAAGTCCATAGAAATGTCAATCAAAGTTCTTTTTAAGAATAGCACGCAAAAGTGTTCCCAATTTCTATTGACAACTTCAGTTTGTCCATCCGTTTGAGGATGACAAGTAGTAGAAAACAACAATTTTGTGCAAAGTTTAGCCCATAAAGTATTCCAAAAGCAACTCAAGAATTTAACATCGCGACCAGAAACAAAAGTACTAGGCATGCCATGCAACCTAGCGACTTCTCTAAAGAACAAGTCCGCAATGTTTGAAGTATCATCGGTTTTATGACAAGCTATAAAATGTACCATCTTAGAGAATCTATCCACAACAACAAAAATAGAATCTCTCCCCTTCTTAGTCCTATGCAACCCCAAAATAAAGTCCATAGAAATGTCAATTAAAGTCCTTTTTAAGAATAGCACGCAAAGGTGTTCCCAAAGTTCTATTGTCAACTTCAGTTTGTCCATCCGTTTGAGGATGACAAGTAGTAGAAAACAACAATTTTGTGCCAAGTTTAGCACATAAAGTCTTCCAAAAGTAACTCAATAATTTAACGTCGCGACCAGAAAACAATAGTTCTAAGCATTCCACGCAACCTAACGACTTCTCTAAAGAACAAATCCGCAATGTTTGAAGCATCATGGGTTTTATGACAAGCTATAAAATGTGCCATCTTAGAGAATCTATCCACAACAACAAAAATAGAATCCCTCCCATTCTTAGTCCTAGGCAACCCCAAAATAAAGTCCATAGAAATGTCCATCCAAGTTCTTTTTAAGAATAGCACGCAAAAGTGTTCCCAAAGTTCTATTGACAACTTCAGTTTGTCCATCCGTTTGAGCATAACAAGTAGTAGAAAACAAAAATTTTGTGTCAAGTTTAGCCCATAAAGTATTCCAAAAGTAACTCAAGAATTTAACTTCGCGACCAGAAACAATAGTCCTAGGCATGCCATGCAACCTAACGACTTCTCTAAAGAACAAATCCGCAATGTTTGAAGCATCATGGGTTTTATGACAAGCTATGAAATGTGCCATCTTAGAGAATCTATTTACAACAACAAAAATAGAATCCCTCCCCTTCTTAGTCCTAGGCAACCCCAAAATAAAGTCCATAGAAATGTCAATCAAAGTTCTTTTTAAGAATAGCACGCAAAAGTGTTCCCAATTTCTATTGACAACTTCAGTTTGTCCATCCGTTTGAGGATGACAAGTAGTAGAAAACAACAATTTTGTGCAAAGTTTAGCCCATAAAGTATTCCAAAGGCAACTCAAGAATTTAACATCGCGACCAGAAACAATAGTACTAGGCATGCCATGCAACCTAGCGACTTCTCTAAAGAACAAGTCCGCAATGTTTGAAGTATCATCGGTTTTATGACAAGCTATAAAATGTACCATCTTAGAGAATCTATCCACAACAACAAAAATAGAATCTCTCCCCTTCTTAGTCCTATGCAACCCCAAAATAAAGTCCATAGAAATGTCAATTAAAGTCCTTTTTAAGAATAGCACGCAAAGGTGTTCCCAAAGTTCTATTGTCAACTTCAGTTTGTCCATCCGTTTGAGGATGACAAGTAGTAGAAAACAACAATTTTGTGCCAAGTTTAGCACATAAAGTCTTCCAAAAGTAACTCAATAATTTAACGTCGCGACCAGAAAACAATAGTTCTAAGCATTCCACGCAACCTAACGACTTCTCTAAAGAACAAATCCGCAATGTTTGAAGCATCATGGGTTTTATGACAAGCTATAAAATGTGCCATCTTAGAGAATCTATCCACAACAACAAAAATAGAATCCCTCCCATTCTTAGTCCTAGGCAACCCCAAAATAAAGTCCATAGAAATGTCCATTCAAGTTCTTTTTAAGAATAGCACGCAAAAGTGTTCCCAAAGTTCTATTGACAACTTCAGTTTGTCCATCCGTTTGAGCATAACAAGTAGTAGAAAACAACAATTTTGTGTCAAGTTTAGCCCATAAAGTATTCCAAAAGTAACTCAAGAATTTAACTTCGCGACCAGAAACAATAGTCCTAGGCATGCCATGCAACCTAACGACTTCTCTAAAGAACAAATCCGCAATGTTTGAAGCATCATGGGTTTTATGACAAGCTATAAAATGTGCCATCTTAGAGAATCTATTTACAACAACAAAAATAGAATCCCTCCCCTTCTTAGTCCTAGGCAACCCCAAAATAAAGTCCATAGAAATATCAATCAAAGTTCTTTTTAAGAATAGCACGCAAAAGTGTTCCCAATTTCTATTGACAACTTCAGTTTGTCCATCCGTTTGAGGATGAAAAGTAGTAGAAAACAACAATTTTGTGCAAAGTTTAGCCCATAAAGTATTCCAAAAGCAACTCAAGAATTTAACATCGCGACCAGAAACAATAGTACTAGGCATGCCATGCAACCTAGCGACTTCTCTAAAGAACAAGTCCGCAATGTTTGAAGTATCATCGGTTTTATGACAAGCTATAAAATGTACTATCTTAGAGAATCTATCCACAACAACAAAAATAGAATCTCTCCCCTTCTTAGTCCTATGGTACCCCAAAATAAAGTCCATAGAAATGTCAATTAAATTCCTTTTTAAGAATAGCACGCAAAGGTGTTCCCAAAGTTCTATTGTCAACTTCAGTTTGTCCATCCGTTTGAGGATGACAAGTAGTAGAAAACAACAATTTTGTGCCAAGTTTAGCACATAAAGTCTTCCAAAAGTAACTCAATATTTTAACGTCGCGACCAGAAAACAATACTTCTAAGCATTCCACGCAACCTAACGACTTCTCTAAAGAACAAATCCGCAATGTTTGAAGCATCATGGGTTTTATGACAAGCTATAAAATGTGCCATCTTAGAGAATCTATCCACAACAACAAAAATAGAATCCCTCCCATTCTTAGTCCTAGGCAACCACAAAATAAAGTCCATAGAAATGTCCATCCAAGTTCTTTTTAAGAATAGCACGCAAAAGTGTTCCCAAAGTTCTATTGACAACTTCAGTTTTTCCATCCGTTTGAGCATAACAAGTAGTAGAAAACAACAATTTTGTGTCAAGTTTAGCCCATAAAGTATTCCAAATGTAACTCAAGAATTTAACTTCGCGACCAGAAACAATAGTCCTAGGCATGCCATGCAACCTAACGACTTCTCTAAAGAACAAATCCGCAATGTTTGAAGCATCATGGGTTTTATGACAAGCTATGAAATGTGCCATCTTAGAGAATCTATTTACAACAACAAAAATAGAATCCCTCCCCTTCTTAGTCCTAGGCAACCCCAAAATAAAGTCCATAGAAATGTCAATCAAAGTTCTTTTTAAGAATAGCATGCAAAAGTGTTCCCAATTTCTATTGACAACTTCAGTTTGTCCATCCGTTTGAGGATGACAAGTAGTAGAAAACAACAATTTTGTGCAAAGTTTAGCCCATAAAGTATTCCAAAAGCAACTCAAGAATTTAACATCGCGACCAGAAACAAAAGTACTAGGCATGCCATGCAACCTAGCGACTTCTCTAAAGAACAAGTCCGCAATGTTTGAAGTATCATCGGTTTTATGACAAGCTATAAAATGTACCATCTTAGAGAATCTATCCACAACAACAAAAATAGAATCTCTCCCCTTCTTAGTCCTATGCAACCCCAAAATAAAGTCCATAGAAATGTCAATTAAAGTCCTTTTTAAGAATAGCACGCAAAGGTGTTCCCAAAGTTCTATTGTCAACTTCAGTTTGTCCATCCGTTTGAGGATGACAAGTAGTAGAAAACAACAATTTTGTGCCAAGTTTAGCACATAAAGTCTTCCAAAAGTAACTCAATAATTTAACGTCGCGACCAGAAAACAATAGTTCTAAGCATTCCACGCAACCTAACGACTTCTCTAAAGAACAAATCCGCAATGTTTGAAGCATCATGGGTTTTATGACTAGCTATAAAATGTGCCATCTTAGAGAATCTATCCACAACAACAAAAATAGAATCCTTCCCATTCTTAGTCCTAGGCAACCCCAAAATAAAGTCCATAGAAATGTCCATCCAAGTTCTTTTTAAGAATAGCACGCAAAAGTGTTCCCAAAGTTCTATTGACAACTTCAGTTTGTCCATCCGTTTGAGCATAACAAGTAGTAGAAAACAACAATTTTGTGTCAAGTTTAGCCCATAAAGTATTCCAAAAGTAACTTAAGAATTTAACTTCGCGACCAGAAACAATAGTCCTAGGCATGCCATGCAACCTAGCGACTTCTTTAAAGAACAAGTCCGCAATGCTCCTGCGGTATTTATGGGCTTGATGAACCAAGTGTTTCAGAGGTATTTGGATGAATTTGTTATTGTCTTCATCGATGACATTTTGGTGTATTCGAAGAACAGAAATGAGCATGCAGAGCATCTCAGAATTGTTTTGCAGACGTTGAGAAACGAGCGACTGTATGCTAAATTGTCAAAGTGTGAGTTTTGGCTGAACCGAGTTGTATTCTTGGGGCATATCATATCTGGAGATGGTATTTCTGTTGATCCGAGTAAAGTGGAAGCGGTGATCAGTTGGTCGAGACCGACTTCTGTACCAGAAATACGCAGTTTCATGGGCTTAGCCGGA
This sequence comes from Primulina eburnea, assembly GCF_022965805.1. Lineage (NCBI taxonomy): Eukaryota > Viridiplantae > Streptophyta > Magnoliopsida > Lamiales > Gesneriaceae > Primulina > Primulina eburnea. The sequence goes on from NW_027331547.1 coordinate 58,015, forward strand.
TACTACAGAAGATTTATCAAAGATTTCTCCAGTATTGCAAAGCCAATAACTCAATTGACGCAAAAGAATGCACCATTTGTTTGGTCAGAGGAGTGCGAGTCTAGCTTTCTAGAGTTGAAGAGAAGGCTGACCAGTGCTCCAGTACTGACGATACCTTCAGGTACGGGTGATTTCGTTGTATATTGTGATGCTTCTCATAGAGGTTTGGGATGTGTTCTTATGCAGCGAGGCCATGTGATCGCATACGCCTCGAGACAATTGAAGCCACATGAGATCCGATACCCCATTCATGATCTGGAATTGGCGGCTATCGTATTTGCATTAAAGATTTGGCGTCATTATCTCTATGGCGAAAAATACATAGTCAGCGCAGAGAGGTTTCAATTCTATTTGGGTTATCGTTGATCGATTGACTAAGTCAGCGCACTTTCTTCCAGTCAAGACGACGTATTCGATGAACCAGTATGCCGATGACTACATAGCAGAGATTGTCAGACTTCATGGTGTCCCTGTGTCGATCGTGTCTGATCGTGACCCTAGATTTACTTCAGAGTTTTGGAAGAGTTTGCACAGAGCTATGGGTTCGCGGTTATCGTTCAGTACAGCCTATCATCCTCAGAGCGATGGTCAGTCAGAGAGAGTCATTCAGATTCTTGAGGATATGCTCAGAGCTTGTACTATAGACTTTCCAGGTAGCTGGGATTCTTTGTTGCCTTTGGTTGAGTTCACTTATAATAATAGCTACCAGGCGACGATTGGCATGGCACCGTATGAGGCACTTTATGGCAGGAAATGCAGATCTCCCTTGTATTGGGACGAGGTTGGTGAGAGGAAGATGTTGGGACCAGAGTTGGTCCAGCAGACTGCCGATGTTGTTGCTGTTATCAGAGAAAGGATGAAGACTGCCCAGTCCAGACAGAAGAGCTATGCAGATGTTCGTCGTAGGCCTTTGCAGTTCGAGGTTGGCGATCACGTGTTTCAGAAGATAGCACCTCTCAAGGGTGTGATGCGATTTGGCAAGAAGGGCAAGTTGAGTCCTAGATTTATTGGTCCATTTGAGATATTGGACAGAGTTGGCGATCGAGCCTACAGATTAGCCCTACCTCCAGATCTTGACAGAGTCCATAATGTTTTTCACGTATCGATGCTCAGGAAGTATGTTGCAGATCCTTCCCATGTTCTTCGCCATGAGCCATTGGACTTGACGCCGAATTTGACGTATCAAGAGATTCCGATTCAGATTCTGGATCGCACAGTTAGAGTTCTGAGGAACAAAGAGATCGGCATTGTCAAAGTTCTTTGGAGGAACCATTTGTTAGAGGAGGCTACGTGGGAACCAGAGGAGGAGATAAGAGAGAAGTATCCTGAGTTGTTCGTGCCGTGACGTCAATTTCGCGGACGAAATTCCCTTAAGGGGGGGAGATTGTAATAGCCGAGCCCGGTGTACGGTACGATTTAAGTTTCGTTTGTTATTTTGGGATATTTGATTAGATGTTCAGAGTTGTATTTTTGGGCTATAGTATTGTTAGTTTTATTGTCTTGAGGTGTTAGTTGATGTTGGTTGTTCGTTTCAGAGTGTCGGTTCGATTTTAGTTGCTTGGGAATAGTGCTTGGCCGTGACTTGAGTGCACCCGCGCTCTTAACTGGAGTGCCCCCGCGGTGTACTGTGCTGTTTTGGAGTTGGAATGCCGTAGCATCACCGCACCCGCGGTGATGTAGGGACCGCACCCGCGGTAGAGACCGCACCCGCGCTGCTTGCGTCGCCGCACCCGCGCTGTTCGTGTTCCAGAATTTTTGTGGCTGCCGAAACCATTGCGCACCCGCGGTGCTTAGAGGAGTGCACCCGCGGTGAAGGTATGGGCGAGTTTTTAAGCTAATTTTTGGAGTGGTTGGCCATACTTTCCCTTTCTTTTCTCCTCCATTCTCGACATTTCTCTCCATTTCAAGGGTTTTTAGTCATTTCTTTCCGTTCCTATCTTCGATTCAGGCGTTTGTTTGGAATTTCGACTTGAGTTCGACGTTCTCCTTGGTGCTAGGAAGCTTGGGTAAGCTTTTGGTGCGATTCTGTTAAGGTTGTAAATTAAGAGTTGTTTAGGTTGGTTGTTTATGTGGATTTATGGATTATTTAGCTTGTAATCTTGGATATTTAGTTGATATTGGTGTTATTTGTGGATTATTTGTTGTAGGTGGTGATCAAGAGTTAAGTTGAGGTGTTTGTTGTGGTTTGTAAGTGGAATTTCATCCTTTTTGCTCACATGATATTATATGTATTGTGTTTTAAAGATTTTAAAGTGATATTCCCTTCCATTGATCCATTGTTATGTATTGATTTCATTGATTATCTATTGGAGGTATTGTATACCTCACTATTGTTAAAAGGGAATACAAGAGAAAATATGAGATTGTGAAAGGACGGCCTTAAATGCTATTCAGAGTTTAAATGTTTTCGGATTGATAAATACATAGTCAGAGATTGCATGCAATATTAGATGATCATCGCCTATAGGCTTATATCCCTTAGAGTTATCGGTATTTATATCGATTTGGGATACGAGCACCCCAGAGCAGAGATACTATTGATATCAATCCCCAGAGCAAAAGAGAAATACCATCATATTTTATATGCTATTGCTATGTTACTGATATTCAGAGTTTACAGTTCAGAGTTGATGGTATTTATGATTTCAAAGAGATGTTTTACAGAGTTATTGTTCATTGTTATATAAGAGTTCCACTTGCTGAGATTTATTCTCATTTCAGTTATTTTCATGTGATGCAGATCAGAGTGGTGCCTCGGGACGTTGACTGTAGATCGGGGTCATATGCATACACCGTTGGAAGGAGGATTTTGGCATGATCATAGGAATGATGTTTTGTTTTTGTTATGTCATTTAAATGATCATGTATTTATTTTGTAAAGATATTTAAAGAATGTATTTTGAAACTCCTTCCGTATATTTTTTAAAAGAGAAAATTTTATTTCCGCTGCGTATTTTATTTTAAAAGAGGATCGGGGTGTCACACTACAGAAGATTTATCAAAGATTTCTCCAGTATTGCAAAGCCAATAACTCAATTGACGCAAAAGAATGCACCATTTGTTTGGTCAGAGGAGTGCGAGTCTAGCTTTCTAGAGTTGAAGAGAAGGCTGACCAGTGCTCCAGTACTGACGATACCTTCAGGTACGGGTGATTTCGTTGTATATTGTGATGCTTCTCATAGAGGTTTGGGATGTGTTCTTATGCAGCGAGGCCATGTGATCGCATACGCCTCGAGACAATTGAAGCCACATGAGATCCGATACCCCATTCATGATCTGGAATTGGCGGCTATCGTATTTGCATTAAAGATTTGGCGTCATTATCTCTATGGCGAAAAATTTGAAATATTTTCCGATCACAAGAGCTTAAAGTACCTATTCTCTCAATCAAAATTGAACATGAGGCAGCGTAGATGGCTTGATCTTTTGAAAGATTTTGACTGTGAAATCAAATATTATCCAGGGAAGTCAAATGCAGCAGCAGATGCCTTGAGTCGTAAGGTATGTTCTTTGTCCTTATCGACGATAGGTGTTAACAAGTTAGTTGAAAATTGCTGTACATCTGGATTAGAATTTGATACAGATAGTAAACCACTACGACTTTTTACGATCCAAGTTGAGCCCAATTTGATTATGAGGATCAAGGAAGCACAAAGAACTGATCAGAATGTGCAAAGATAAATCCAAATGGTCAGATCAGGGCATGTATCAGAATATCAGGTACGGGATCATGTGTTGTACGTGAATAACCGTCTAGTTGTGCCAGATGTTGCAGATTTGAGACAGCAGATTCTGACAGAGGCACATTGTAGTCGGTTCAGCATTCATCCGGGTGGCAGGAAGATGTACAACGACTTGAAGACACAGTTCTGGTGGAAGCAAATGAAGTCAGACATTGCCGAATTTGTGTCTAAGTGTTTGAACTGCCAACAGGTGAAAGCTGAGAGGAAGAAGCCTGGTGGATTACTTCAGAGTTTAGCCATTCCAGAATGGAAATGGGATCACATTTCCATGGATTTTGTGACGAAGTTACCACGATCATCCAAAGGCTGTGATGCGATTTGGGTCATTATTGACAGATTGACCAAATCTGCATGTTTCATCCCATACAGAATGACGTATAGACAGGATCAGATGGCGGAGATTTATATTCGAGAGGTAGTCAGATTACATGGAGTGCCGAAGTCTATCGTATCAGATCGGGATCCACGATTCACTTCTCACTTCTGGCACAGTTTACAGCAGGCTTTGGGTACGACATTACACCTAAGTACTGCTTACCATCCTCAGACAGATGGACAGTCAGAGCGGACTATCCAGACTTTAGAGGATATGTTGAGAGCCATCGTGCTAGATTTTGGCACTAGTTGGCAAGATTCTCTACCTCTTTGCGAATTTTCTTACAATAATAGCTATCAGAAGAGCATCGAAATGGCACCGTTTGAAGCTTTATATGGCAAAAAGTGCAGATCTCCGCTATATTGGGATGATATTTCAGAAGTGCCAGAACTTGGGCCAGACATGATTCGTGACATGACTGAGAAGGTGAAAGTTATTCAGAAAAGAATGAAGACAGCACAGGATCGACAAGCAAAGTACGCCAATATCAGACGTAGACCGTTAGTATTCGAGGCCGGAGATAGAGTATTCTTAAAGATTTCTCCATTCAGAGGCGTTGTTCGATTTGGCAAACGCGGGAAACTATCTCCTCGATACATTGGTCCTTACGAGATTCTTGAGAAGATTGGCGATCGAGCTTATCGACTGGCTCTTCCTCCTTATCTATCTGGGATACATGACGTCTTTCATGTATCAATGTTGCGAAGATATATGCCTGATGTTTCTCATATCATTCGTCCTGACGAAGCTGAGCTTGATCAAACCTTGAGCTACGTTGAACAACCGATACAGATTCTTGATCGGAAAGATAAGCAACTCAGAACAAAGACTATTCCACTTGTGAAAGTTCAGTGGAGTCGTCATGGCATCGAGGAAGCGACTTGGGAAACAGAGGCAGACATGAGACAAAAACACCCCGAGTTATTTATATGATGTGAGTTTTTATTCGGTTTTAGATGGTAATGCTGTTTTAAATACTCTAATTGATTTATATCAAGTTCGAGGACGAACTTATGTCTTAGAGGGGGAGAAATGTAATGCCCAAGATTTTATAACATTTTAGTTTGAGATTATTAAGTTGAGTGACATGATTATAACCAGGTTATCTTAAGATTAAATTGAGATAATAATAGTGTGGGGCGAAAGTGACTCGCCCGGGCGGACATTTTTGACCGCCCGAGCGAGAATGCCTCGGAGAAGAGGGCCGAGAGTCACTCGCCCGGACGGATGTTTTTGACCGCCCGATCGAGGCTGCTGGAATGGGCGAGGGCCGAGCATTACTCGCCCGGGCGGTAACTTTTGACCGCCCGAGCGAGAGACGTGTACATTAAAGAACAAGCCATTTGTCCCAAACCATGCAAAGTATATATATCTTGGCATGATTTTTCCTTCTTTCCATCAGACTTAATCGAGAATTGCAGAGGAAAGCTTCCAACTTCTTTTCCATTTTCAAATTGTGATTTTGCAAGATTTAGCAACTCAAATTCAAATCTGACTTTGGTTTTGAGCTCCTCTCGTTATTAGCTACAAAGTGATGTAAGTTTTATGTAATTTCAACAAGTTTCGAAATTCAGATGTTTGGGAAATGAGAATATGATAGTTATATTGTGTTCTTGGCATATTGAGCATGATATATTTGTAAACGGATCAAAGAAAGGATATCATATGCATTTCCTATGAATTTCAGTATGATTTATGAATTGTTGGGATAGAATTATTGTGTTTTGGATGATATTGTATTGGATTATGATTGAGAATAAGATAGTGTTGATATCTGTTGAGAATTGGATTGACCGGTATCGAGAATTACGTCGTTATGCCGTCAGATTTTATTGGGATCACGTAGTGATTTGGTTATGTGTTGATTTAGATTAGAAATTGATAGAGTGCGTATCTACATTTCCATTTCAGATACGTATTGGCGACCGTGACAGCGATTCTACGACGAAAGGTATAAGTCATGTTTTGTTTGGGGAGATGTAACTCAAATAAGATATTATTTGAGTTTCCCAACCAAAATCACATACTAGTATTATTAGATATATTGTAACATGTTTATGAATTGTGTATAGCATTATATTCAATCTTTTAACATGTTTATGCTTTGATTTCAGAATTGTATTCAAGCATGTATGATCAGTGTGATATTCAGACATGAATATGATTATACTTTGTTTACATATTGATATTCATTGCATATAAGATAGGAGAGTCTTTGACAGGCATTGTCAAATAGCTAGACGTTTCGGTGTATCTCAGCATAGGAGTAGGCATTACTCTTATTGCCGCCGTTGATACAGCTCAGACCGAAGTCTAGGAATGAGACGTACATTACCCCGATTGGAGGGTAGGTAGTGACGTCTTATTCACCCCGGGATCCCTAGAGTTCTAGTCGAGTCGAGTCCAGACATGGTTTGATTCGCATTGCATTGCATGTGCATATGATGTCATTCATGTTAGCATGTTTCATGTTTAATTGATTATATGCATGTATACATGTTTATACTGGGATTTGTTCTCACCGGTTTTCCGGCTGTTGTTATGTCTGTATGTGTGCATAACAACAGGTGGGGCAGGATCTGGGTCACACAGAGGATGAGAGATGGACATAGCGTAGTGATCTCGGGCATAGCAGAAGAACTAGTAGTTGTACTTTTGGCATGTACTGTATTTAATTACTAGTTGTCGAATATGGTTTGGAACCAGACATATTTGTATCTTATGTTTGTATATTATGTTGTTGAATAACATAGAGACTTCTTATGTTAGCTTTGATTTGAGTTAATGTAAAAGCAAAAATTTGACCCACTTTTTATATTAATGATCCGTTTTAATCCCAAAGAAAAGAATTAGAGCCCGGGTCCCCACAACAGGTGGTATCAGAGCCGTAGGTTCTGTAGACTAAGATAAGATAGAATGAGCGGGGTAGATCGAGTCATCTTCCTTGCTTATGCTGTGCTAGCATGTTTATTGCTTTCTTTATTACATGTTGTTTGTTATTTGATTGATTACAGCGTGTAATAAACTGAATCAGAACCGATTCTAGATCAGAGGTAACTGACTAGAGGAGGGCTGAGACAGTTGTATATCTTGTATTCTAATCAGTTGAATTATTAGATACATGCCTCCTAGAAGGGCAGTTGTGCCAGTACGACCACCAGCACCAGAACAGGGTAGCACATCCGGAGATACGATGGATGTCACTGCCACGCCCATGGAGACTCTATTAAAGCGATTCCAGTCATTCCGACCACCGACCTTAAAGGGTACAGAAAATGCAATTGAGTGTGAAAGCTGGTTGGAGGATATCGAGATGTTATTCGAGTCTCTAGGGTACAGTGATGAGAAGAGAGTGAAGCTTATTGGCCATCAACTGCAAGACATTGCTAAACATTGGTGGTTGAATATTAAAAGAGCACTAGAACAGCGTGGCACTGAGATTACATGGAAAGTGTTCAAGACCGAGTTTTATCAGCGATTCTTTCCTATATCCTACCGTAAAGATAAAGGCGCTGAATTTGCAAACCTGAGGCAAGGGCAACTGAACATCGAAGAGTACGTTGCTAAATTTTCCTCTTTGCTTCGCTTTGCACCTCACGTTTCAGGCAATGATGAGGCCATGGCAGATCAGTTTATAAATGGCTTAAATCCTGATGTCTTTACATTGGTCAATACTGGGAGACCCAATAGTTTCGCTGAAGCATTGAACCGTGCCAAAGGAGCAGAAGCAGGATTGCTTAGGCAACGGAGTGTTCCGTATGTTGCTCCGAGTCCGAGACCGCCATTACCTCCATCCCAAACTCCTTCTCCCCGATTCGAAAGTGGTGGTAGCAGCAGCGGACGCAAAGATCAGTTGAAAGCAAAGGGTAAACAGTTTAAGAGGGCAGGGAGCAGTTCTTCGAGCTCCAGCGGGTCCAGACAGAGAGGCTTTGGCCAGAGTCTAGAGGTGGCAAGTGGATATTGCAGTACTTGTGGAGGTAAGCATGCCACAGAACAATGTCAAGGTGTAGTGGGCAGGTGTAACGTATGCAAACAACAGGGGCATTATGCCAAGGTATGTCCTCAGAGGAGTGGTGCATCGAGATTCCAGGCTGCAGGATCGTCTGCCTCCGTGACTCAGCCTGAGAGGCAAGCTTCATCTGTTCACTCATTTCAGCCGCCACCAGCACAGACCCAGCCTCGAGCCAGAGGTGGCCAGCAAGGGAGTCAGCCTCAGAGACAACAGGCTCAGGTGTTTGCCTTGACTGAAGAGCAAGCACAGGATGCCCCAGATGATGTCATTGCAGGTAACTGTGTCCTTTGCGGTTATCCTGCTTATATATTGATAGATACGGGTGCATCGCATACATTCATATCAGAACGATTTGCATTATTGCATTCTCTGCCTGTTGAGTCGTTACTAGATGTCGTGTCTATTACTTCTCCGTTAGGAAGTGGTTTGATATCGGTGACTACGGTTAGACATTGCATCTTACGGTTTGAGGGTCATGAAATTGATCTAGATTGCATAGTACTCGGGTTAGATGATTTTGATTGTATTGTTGGAATTGACATGTTAACAAAGTATAGAGCTACCGTGGATTGTTTCCACAAGATTGTCATATTCAGACCCGAGATGACAGACGAGTGGAAATTCTACGGGAAGGGTTCCAGATCTCGGATTCCCTTGATTTCGGCTCTTACTATGAACAGATTATTGCAAAAAGGAGCAGATGGTTTCTTTATTTATGCTGTAGATATGCAGAAGTCGAGCCCGGCGTTGGCAGATATACCAGTAGTGCGGGAATTTCCAGATATTTTTCCAGATGAGATCCCAGGATTGCCTCCGGTTCGTGAAGTAGACTTCAGTATTGATCTTACACCAGGTACCGTCCCTATTTCGAGAGCTCCGTATAGGATGGCACCCATCGAACTAAAAGAATTGAAAGCACAATTAGAAGATCTTCTGGCCAAGGGATATATCAGACCTAGTGTATCTCCTTGGGGCGCTCCGGTGCTGTTTGTGCGGAAGAAAGACGGTTCGATGCGATTGTGTATAGATTATAGGCAACTGAACAAGGCAACGATCAAGAATAAATATCCTTTGCCTAGGATTGATGACCTATTTGATCAGTTGCAGGGATCCTCTGTGTATTCTAAGATTGATTTGCGATCCGGATATCATCAGCTTCGAGTTCGAGATGTAGATATACCGAAGACAGCATTTCGAACCAGGTATGGACATTACGAATTTATTGTCATGCCTTTTGGTTTAACCAATGCTCCTGCGGTATTTATGGGCTTGATGAACCAAGTGTTTCAGAGGTATTTGGATGAATTTGTTATTGTCTTCATCGATGACATTTTGGTGTATTCGAAGAACAGAAATGAGCATGCAGAGCATCTCAGAATTGTTTTGCAGACGTTGAGAAACGAGCGACTGTATGCTAAATTGTCAAAGTGTGAGTTTTGGCTGAACCGAGTTGTATTCTTGGGGCATATCATATCTGGAGATGGTATTTCTGTTGATCCGAGTAAAGTGGAAGCGGTGATCAGTTGGTCGAGACCGACTTCTGTACCAGAAATACGCAGTTTCATGGGCTTAGCCGGATACTACATGTAATAGCCGAGCCCGGTGTACGGTACGATTTAAGTTTCATTTGTTATTTTGGGATATTTGATTAGATGTTCAGAGTTGTATTTTTGGGCTATAGTATTGTTAGTTTTATTGTCTTGAGGTGTTAGTTGATGTTTGTTGTTCGTTTCAGAGTGTCGGTTCGATTTTAGTTGCTTGGGAATAGTGCTTGGCCGTGACTTGAGTGCACCCGCGCTCTTAACTGGAGTGCCCCCGCGGTGTACTGTGCTGTTTTGGAGTTGGAATGCCGTAGCATCACCGCACCCGCGGTGATGTAGGGACCGCACCCGCGGTAGAGACCGCACCCGCGCTGCTTGCGTCGCCGCACCCGCGCTGTTCGTGTTCCAGAATTTTTGTGGCTGCCGAAACCATTGCGCACCCGCGGTGAAGGTATGGGCGAGTTTTTAAGCTACTTTTTGGAGTGGTTGGCCATACTTTCCCTTTCTTTTCTCCTCCATTCTCGACATTTCTCTCCATTTCAAGGGTTTTTAGTCATTTCTTTCCTTTCCTATCTTCGATTCAGGCGTTTGTTTGGAATTTCGACTTGCGTTCGACGTTCTCCTTGGTGCTAGGAAGCTTGGGTAAGCTTTTGGTGCGATTCTGTTAAGGTTGTAAATTAAGAGTTGTTTAGGTTGGTTGTTTATGTGGATTTATGGATTATTTAGCTTGTAATCTTGGATATTTAGTTGATATTGGTGTTATTTGTGGATTATTTGTTGTAGGTGGTGATCAAGAGCTAAGTTGAGGTGTTTGTTGTGGTTTGTAAGTGGAATTTCATCCTTTTTGCTCACATGATATTATATGTATTGTGTTTTAAAGATTTTAAAGTGATATTCCCTTCCATTGATCCATTGTTATGTATTGATTTCATTGATTATCTATTGGAGGTATTGTATACCTCACTATTGTTAAAAGGGAATACAAGAGAAAATATGAGATTGTGAAAGAACGGCCTTAAATGCTATTCAGAGTTTAAATGTTTTCGGATTGATAAATACATAGTCAGAGATTGCATGCAATATTAGATGATCATCGCCTATAGGCTTATATCCCTCAGAGTTATCGGTATTTATATCGATTTGGGATACGAGCACCCCAGAGCAGAGATACTATTGATATCAATCCCCAGAGCAAAAGAGAAATACCATCATATTTTATATGCTATTGCTATGTTACTGATATTCAGAGTTTACAGTTCAGAGTTGATGGTATTTATGATTTCAAAGAGATGTTTTACAGAGTTATTGTTCATTGTTATATAAGAGTTCCACTTGCTGAGATTTATTCTCATTTCAGTTATTTTCATGTGATGCAGATCAGAGTGGTGCCTCGGGACGTTGACTGTAGATCGGGGTCATATGCATACACCGTTGGAAGGAGGATTTTGGCATGATCATAGGAATGATGTTTTGTTTTTGTTATGTCATTTAAATGATCATGTATTTATTTTGTAAAGATATTTAAAGAATGTATTTTGAAACTCCTTCCGTATATTTTTTAAAAGAGAAAATTTTATTTCCGCTGCGTATTTTATTTTAAAAGAGGATCGGGGTGTCACATTTAGTGGTATCAGAGCGGTTTTCTTCGGACCAATGCATATGACTTCGTCTACTTTCAACTGTCCGGGTATGTTTTCTTTGCATCTATCTATTGTTATGTATTGATTGGTGTCTTGTGAGCATTGTAGAGTAGAGGATGCCTCCTAAGCGTAAGGCGTCAGAGGGGGAGGAAAGTTCGTCCTCGAGAGTTGTCGACGAGTTCGGCAAGTTACTGAAGGAGCAGGCTAAGGTTCACAGTGAGCAGATCCAGCAGTTGCTTAGACTGCAAGGAGCAGGCCAGGGCAAAGGCCAAGGTAGAGGGCAGGTTGCTCCAGCTGCAGTTGGTTCTGATGCTATCTTTTCTGCGTTTAAGAGGATGGATCCACCCGAGTTTCCAGGCAGCTCCGATCCTTTAGCTGCAGTAGAGTGGGTCAAGGCTTTGGAGGCGATTTTTGATCATCTCCACTATGAGGACAGAGATCGTATCAGTTGTGCTGTTTTTATGCTGGTTAAAGCTGCACGTTTGTGGTGGAATGCGACCAAGGTTGGCATTGATGTCTCGGCATTGAAGTGGTCTGAGTTTACTGAGCTTTTCTACGATAAGTACTTTCCTGATGCTTTGCGAGCGAGGAAGGTTACAGAGTTCTTGGAGCTTCGTCAGGGGAGCATGAACGTGGATGAGTATATTCTCAGGTTCGAGGAGGGTTGCCTATTTGCTCCGTACATTGCTACCAGTGATAAAGATAAAGGCGCTCACTTCATTCGAGGCCTTAGAGCGGAGATCAGGCGTGATATCAATATGTCCAAGGCTGTTACTTTCAAGGAGATTGTGTCCAAGGCGTTGCTAGCAGAGCAGGACGAGAAGGATATCGCCAGGGAGAGACAGGCGAGGCACCAGGCTAGTGTTCAGAGAGGCCAGAGTTCAGGTCAGCGTGGCAGAGATCGATTCAAGGGGAAGGGCAAGGTGGATCAGAGTCCTAGGCCACCTTCAGCGCCAGTTGCTCCGTCTGATTCTGAGAGATCCTTGTGTCCCAAGTGTGGCAGACCTCATCGTGGAGAGTGTAGATTTGGCACTCGTTCTTGCTATCGTTGTGGCATGCCAGGCCACATTTCCAGAGATTGTCCTAAGGGAGCTAGCCAGGAGAAGGTGCAAGGTCGTATCTTTTCGATGACTAAGGAAGGAATTAATCGTAATTCTTCTGTAATCTCTAGTTCCATTTTAATTTCAGGCAGAGTAGCTACTACTTTGATTGATACTGGTGCTACTCATTCTTTTATGTCTGAATTGTTTTTAAGATCTTTGGGTATAGTTCCTTCTGTTATTCCCCTTCAGCTTAGTGTTGTTTTGCCTTCGGGAGATGTTTTGTGCCCGACCTCCATAGTGTATGCGTGCCCCGTTCGTTTTGTTGATCGAGAGGTCTTTGCTGATTTGATTGTGATCCCGATGGTTGCCTTTGATGTTATTCTTGGCATGGATTGGCTGTCGACCTATCGTGCTGTTATTGATTGCGTTGCTAAGACGGTGACTTTTGCAGATGATGGCCAGGGAGGAGTTCTCGCCAGCTCAGGTACTTCGCTGGTCCTTCCTTTTATTTCGTGTCTTGATGCTGAGAGGCTATTGTGTAGAGGTTGTGATGTTTTTCTGGCATCTGTTGTGGATGTTGATAGACTGATTAAGTTGAATATTGATGATATTGATGTGGTGAGGGAGTTTGCTGATGTGTTTGAGGATGATGTTCCGGGTTTGCCGCCGGATAGAGATGTAGAGTTTGTTATTGATCTTGCTCCAGGTACGGTTCCTATTTCTAAGGCTCCCTATAGGATGGCTCCTACTGAGATGAAAGAGTTGAAGACGCAGTTGCAGGATCTTCTAGATAAGGGTTTTATTCGTCCGAGTTCTTCGCCTTGGGGAGCTCCGGTTCTTTTTGTTAAGAAGAAAGATGGTTCCTTGCGGCTGTGTATCGACTACAGGGAGCTCAACAAAGTGACTGTCAAGAACAAGTATCCGTTGCCACGGATAGATGATTTGTTTGACCAACTCCAGGGTGCCACTGTTTTCTCGAAGATTGATCTTCGGTCTGGCTACTATCAGTTGAAGGTTAGGGAGTCTGATATCCCTAAGACGGCATTCCGGACCAGGTATGGTCACTATGAGTTTCTCGTGATGTCTTTTGGTTGTTAGAGTAGGTGCCCGTCGAGCCAAGTGTTGGCCGAGTGTTCACAATGAAACTCTATGTATAAGCAGTCTTTATTTTAATAATATTTGAAATTATTACTTTGGCAAATCTTTATCTGTATACCCATGCTAGCTGCATAGATAAAGCCCTTGAATATACAAATAGTAGAAAGAATATGAGATGCTCATATGATGAGTATCATGAAACTCATATTTGTAATACTGTATATTCTAAACGGTTCCTAGTCGATTCAGCCGCCACTAAGAAGGATATAGGCCGCTCGAGTTAGAGACTAGTATCTGCGATGTGAGTACCATGTTTCATTGGTAGGGGACATTGTGATGTCCGAACATGCAGATAGGTGCTCCTTGTAGAGTGCACTGAACAACCCTCCATAAAAGGACTTTCCAAGTGGTTCTCACTTATCGAGTGGAAAAGTCCTGGTTTATGGTTGTACAGAATTAGTCCTTATGACCCGAGACAACATTGAGACTCTATGTGCTAGAATTACACTTTGACTTGTTTACCGACTCTCATGGGGTCATCAGGTGGCAAGGTTGGGTGTTCTGTCGAAACACATAGGAGTCGATGCATTGTAGTCGGGGATTCACCGCTTACCTTTGGGTATGGATATCCTATGGGTTATCATGTGTATGTAGATCGAAATCTCTGGCCAGAGTATGGTTGTAATTATGAAAGGGGTTTCATAGATTACACCATCGATGCAACTACGACATGACACATAGTATCGATTCATTGACAACTCTCGATAAACCAATGGTTGTCGAATCGATCGGGATATATGAGTTGAAGGGACCGTACTGTACGCTAACCATAATTGAATGGTTCTTGCAGGCACTATCATGTGATACCTAGGGAATCACGTAAGCGATGCTGCTAGGCGTTTAACGTGATTGGTTGGGTACTATCAGACTTGAGTTCTGACGTTCTTACTATCAAGGAGTTGATAAGTGTGGGGACCCGGACGCTAATCAAGTTCTTAATCATGATTGGGACTAATTAATCAATTAAAACAGGGTCTAAAATTTTTTTGTTTTTTTTTTAAAATGCGGAACGTAGTGAAATCAAACTATATATACATATCAATATATAAAATACAAGTCCTGTATTACAACACATTTATTCAAACTAGGGTTTGACAACTACTATCAAGTGTTCAACCCTATCTCTAGTCCAAGTCCGGTGCCACCACGCTAATCACGATCTCTCTCTTCATCTTCTGGACCCTGATCCTGTCCCACCTGTTGTCAAGTACACATACAGACAAGACAACAGCCGGATAAACCGTTGAGAATATACTCCCAGTATAAATCAACGAAACATGCAATCATATAAACAATATAAAGCATGTAATCAGGTAACAGATATATGTAACAAAGTCTGAAACATAAACAATATCAAATCAAACTGTCGACATCAATCATACTTCAGACTAGACTCAATCCTAGTCTAGGGATCCCGGTTTCCAGATGTTGGCATGTGTATATCGACTAACAGTGATAGAAAAGACTCCAGTTCTACCCACGCCGATATGGTATCGATCAACAGTAATAGAAAAGACTCCAGTTCTATTCACATCGATACGGTATCGATTACCAGTAATAGAGGAAGCTATGATTCTATCCACATCAATATAGTACCGATCAACAGTAATAGAAGCAACTCTAATTCTATCCACATCGATATGCCATCGATTAACAGTAATAGAAGAGCTACTAATCTATCCACATCGATACAATACTGATTAACAGTAATAGAAAAAGCCACCATCCTATCCACATCGATAGCCAAACATCCAGTGACAAACTTTGGCACATCCGCCAATACACCATCTTATGACCTCGTGCAATGTGCCCGTGGTGATCCACCACTAACGGCACTTCTGTCATAAGATGACTCCTCTAATACCTGCTGTCTAAAATCCAGAGAACAAGTATATAAATCAATCAATGCAAATATCAATGCAATAAAATAAAGTATGTGATTTAGGGAAACCCAAGTCTAAACCGACTCAAGTCCATCTCCCAATACCACATTGACTTATACCTTTCTTTCGTCGGTTCCTGGCTCAGTCGATGTCCTGAACTCACAGCCTGTCTGGTAATAACAATACCAACAATCTCATATCAATATACCGTTCCAATCGATAACAATCCGATCAATCTGGATTTAATTCAAAATAAACGGTATAACGGTACAATTCTCCTATCCCCGTCAATACAACATCACCAGATAATCGTTACAATCCATAACCTATATCCAATTCAATCTATAATCAATCCATAATCCAAATCTATCCGGTATTAACTGATTATAATCAGAAATTCATAACAATTCCATAATCAGTCTATTTCTTAATCTGACTTCGATTCTATGATGTCTACTATGTCAAGAACAACATATATGAGTTCCATTCAATTCTGACAATAGCATAATTTCAAAGCATGTCAAAATGTAGCAAAACTTACGTCCAGTTGTAGCCTACGTTGCTAGGAACTCGGTACCGAAGTCAGAATCAAAATCAGACGGACGGATTGATCACACGATTGAATTTAAGATCAAAAGCTAAACTTTCCCCGAGCTTCCGTTTCTTGTTTCTGAGGATGAATTGCATGTACATATATATATATATATATATATATATATATATATATATATATATATATATATACACACGACATGCAGCCAAGCAAGTGGCTCGTCCTTGGCCAACCACGTCTCTCGCTCGGGCGGACATAAGTTTCCGCCCGGGCGAGTAACTCTCGGCCCTCGCAATTCAAGCAGTCTCGCTCGGGCGAGCACCAACTTCCGCCCGAGCGAGTAACTCTCGGCCCTCTTTCAGAATTCCGTCTCGCTCGAGCGGACAAAAACTTCCGCCCGGGCGAGACACTTTCGGCCCACCTCTTGGCTCTTCCTATTTCTTGGTCCGGTTATAATCGTGTCCACTAATAATTAATAATCTCAGATTAACATGATACAAAATCTTGGGCATTACATTTCTCCCCCCCTAAGATACGATTTCGTCCTCGAAATCACGAGCATTTCATTCGTATCAATAAGGAGTATATACAAACACTGTATAAGAAATTTACATCAGTGAAATAATGCTGGGAATTCCTGTCTCATATCTGATTCAGTCTCCCACGTGGCTTCTTCAACCCCATGACGAGTCCATTGTACTTTCACAAGAGGAATCGTCTTTGTTCTGAGCTGTTTTTCTTTACGATCTATAATCCGGATCGGTTTCTCGACATAACTCAATGTCTCATCCAGCTCAGTCTCGTCTGGTCGAATCACGTGAGAATCATCAGGGAGATATTTCCGCAGCATCGATACATGAAAGACATCATGTATCTCAGATAATGAAGGCGGCAAAGCAAGTCGATAGGCACGATCTCCTATCTTTTCGAGAATCTCATAAGGACCTACATATCGTGGAGACAATTTCCCTTTCTTGCCAAATCTGCTAACACCTCTGAAAGGAGAAATCTTCAGGAATACTCGGTCTCCAGCCTCAAATACCAACGGTCGTCGTCGAAGGTTGGCATATTTGGCTTGTCGGTCCTGGGCTGCCTTCATTTTCTTCTGAATCAATTTTACTTTTTCAGTCATATCTCTGATCATATCAGGTCTAGTATCTGGAACTTCAGAGATATCATCCCAATACAGAGGGGATCTGCATTTCTTTCCGTACAACGCTTCGAAAGGAGCCATCTCAATACTCGTTTGATAACTATTGTTGTACGAAAACTCGCAAAGAGGCAATGCATCTTGCCATTCAGTGCCAAAATCAAGTATTACTGCTCGCAGCATATCTTCCAATGTCTGTACCGTACGCTCTGACTGTCCGTCAGTCTGGGGATGATATGCGATACTCAAATGCAATTTCGTACCGAGAGCTTGCTGTAGACTCTGCCAGAAGTGCGAAGTAAACCGAGGGTCACGGTCTGAAACAATCGACTTCGGCACTCCGTGCAATCTTATCACTTCTCGGACATAAATATCGGCCATCTGATCGTATCGGTACGTCATCTTGTATGGAATAAAACATGCTGATTTGGTCAATCGATCAATCACGACCCAATTCGCATCACAACCTCGGAAGGATCTCGGCAACTGTGTCACAAAATCCATGGAAATGTGATCCCATTTCCATTCAGGAATGGACAAACTCTGTAACAATCCTCCTGGTTTCTTTCTTTCAGCTTTCACCTGTTGGCAATTCAGACACTTGGCTACAATTTCGGTCACATCAGACTTCATTTGTTTCCACCAATACTGTGTCTTTAAATCATTGTACATTTTCCTGCCACCAGGATGAATGCTAAATCGACTGTTGTGCACTTCCGTCAGTATTTGCTGTCTCAAATCCGAAACATTCGGCACAACAAGACGATTATTCACATACAACATACCATTTTGAACCTGGTATTCCGATCGATGTCCAGCTCTAACCATAGCAATCGATTTCTGTATATTCTGATCAACTTTATGAGCTTCTTTAATTTTCAAAAGTAGCTCTGGTTCAGCTAGAACAGCGCACAATCTCAGAGGCTGACGATTTGTTTCAAATATTAATCCAGACAAGCAACAATCTTCAATCAAATTTGATACACCAATCGTCGATAAGGATAGTGCACATACCTTTCGACTCAGCGCATCTGCTGCTGCGTTAGATTTCCCTGGATATTATTTAATCTCACAATCAAAGTCTTTCAATAAATCCAGCCATCTTCGCTGTCTCATATTCAACTCTGATTGGGAAAACAGATATTTCAAGCTTTTATGATCAGAATAAATTTCGAATTTCTCACCGTACAGATAATATCGCCATATCTTTAATGCAAAGACTATAACTGCCAATTCAAGATCATGAATTGGATATCGAGTTTAATGGGGTTTCAGCTGTCTCGAGGCATAAGCAATCACATGCCCCCGTTGCATCAATACACAACCCAATCCTCGGTGAGATGCATCGCAGTAAACAACAAATCCACCAGTGCTTGAAGGAATCGTTAACACAGGCGCACTGGTCAGTCTCTTTTTCAGTTCTAGAAAACTAGTCTCACAGTCTTCTGACCAGTTAAACGGAGCATTCTTCTGAGTTAACTGTGTAATAGGCTTGGCAATACTCGAAAAATCTTGGATAAAACGTCGGTAATACCCCGCCAAACCCATAAAACTACGAATTTCTGGCACAGATGTAGGTCTCGGCCAACTAATCACGGCTTCAACCTTACTGGGATCAACTGATATACCGTCTCCCGATATAATGTGACCCAAAAACACAACCTGTTTCAACCACAATTCGCATTTTGACAGTTTCGCATACAACTTCTCAGCTCTCAGAATTCTCAACACAGTCCTCAGATGATTTGCATGCTCAATCATATGCCCGTCGTACTGCAGTATACACGATTTCACAGATTTCACCGATATCAAACCTGTTCCTAACGGAGACGTGACAGATACTACAGTAGCTAAGGACTCAACAGGCAATGAATGCATTAAAGCAAATCGCTCAGACATAAAAGTATATGATGCACCAGTATCCATCAATACATATGCAGGATAGCCAAAAATAAAACAGTTACCTGCAACTACATCATCAGGTGCATCCTGAGCTTGCTCCTCAGTCAAAGCAAACAATCGGGCCTGCTGTCTAGGAGGCTGGCTCGCGGTCTGGCCCCCTCCTGGCCTCTGCTGTGACAGAGTAGACGGTACTGGCTGAAAAGTATGAACGGCAGATGGTCGTCTACCTGCCTGAGCCACTGATCCCGGTGACTCAGCTGCCTGTGATCCCTGTGCACCTCGCTGTGGACACACTCGAGCAAAGTGTCCATGCTGTTTACAGATGCGGCAGTTGCCGAACACTCCTCTGCACTGCTCTGTGGAATGCTTCCCTCCACAGGTGCTACAGTATGGTCCTGTATAATTCTGGCCCTGACTAGTCTGTCTAGAGCCACTCGAACTAGAGGAGCTACTCACAGCTTTCTTGAATTTCTTCCCCTTAGCCTTCAGGAAGTCTTTCTTCCCACTTCCACCGCCACTCTCAAATCGAGGAAATGGTGGAGGCATCTGTGAACTCGGTGCTGAAGGCACAAACGAAGCCTCTTTCTGTCTTATCAATCCGGCTTCAGCTCCCTTAGCTCGATTCAGTGCATCAGTGAAATTGTTTGGCCTTCCGGTATTCACCAGGGTAAAGATTTCAGGATTTAGACCATTTATGAACTGGTCTGCAACGGCCTCATCACTCCCAGCCACATGAGGGGCAAATCGAAGCAGAGTAGAAAACTTAGCCACATAATCCTCAATGTTCAACTGGCCTTGTTTCAAATTTGCAAACTCGGCTCCCTTGTCCTTCCTATATGAAACTGGAAAGAACCGTAGATAAAATTCAGTCTTAAACACATTCCAGGTAATGGCCGTACCTCGTAATTCTAAAGCCAGTTTTGTTGTATTCCACCAGTGTTTAGCAACGTCATGCATCTGGTGTCCGATCAGTTTCACCCTCTTTTCCTCAGTATACTCCAAGGAGTTAAACAGTGATTCAATGTCGTCCAACCAACTTTCACATTCCACGGAATTCTCCGTTCCTTTCAAAGTCGGTGGATGGAATGACTGAAATCTTTTCAACAATTGCTCCATTGGAGTAGGGGTCACATCCATAGGAGGATTCGATGTACTTCCCTGTTCTGGTATCCTTCTCGGAGGCATATCTGATAATCGAAGAGGTTAGTAATTCCAAATACCACTTACCAGTTTCAATCCTCCTCGGATCATCTTACCGCTGATCCATTCCAATAATATACAATACCATATCAATATCAGATAATTCAGGTAGCATATATTAAAACAGGAATCATGCTAGCAATCAAAAGTAGGAAAGAAAACCAATCTACCCCGCTCACTAGCTCCTATCTCAATCTCAAAGATCTATGGCTCTGATACCACCTGTTGTGGGGACCCGGACGCTAATCAAGTTCTTAATCATAATTGGGACTAATTAATCAATTAAAACAGGGTCTAAAATTTTTTTTTTTTTTTAAAATGCGGAACGTAGTGAAATCAAACTATATATACATATCAGTATATAAAATACAAGTCCTGTATTACAACACATTTATTCAAACTAGGGTTTGACAACTACTATCAAGTGTTCAACCCTATCTCTAGTCCAAGTCCGGTGCCACCACGCTAATCACGATCTCTCTCTTCATCTCCTGGACCCTGATCCTGTCCCACCTGTTGTCAAGTACACATACAGACAAGACAACAGCCGGATAAACCGGTGAGAATATACTCCCAGTATAAATCAACGAAACATGCAATCATATAAACAATATAAAGCATGTAATCAGGTAACAGATATATGTAACAAAGTCTGAAACATAAACAATATCAAATCAAACTGTCGACATCAATCATACTTCAGACTAGACTCAATCCTAGTCTAGGGATCCCGGTTTCCAGATGTTGGCATGTGTATATCGACTAACAGTGATAGAAAAGACTCCAGTTCTACCCACGCCGATATGGTATCGATCAACAGTAATAGAAAAGACTCCAGTTCTATTCACATCGATACGGTATCGATTACCAGTAATAGAGGAAGCTATGATTCTATCCACATCAATATAGTACCGATCAACAGTAATAGAAGCAACTCTAATTCTATCCACATCGATATGCCATCGATTAACAGTAATAGAAGAGCTACTAATCTATCCACATCGATACAATACTGATTAACAGTAATAGAAAAAGCCACCATCCTATCCACATCGATAGCCAAACATCCAGTGACAAACTTTGGCACATCCGCCAATACACCATCTTATGACCTCGTGCAATGTGCCCGTGGTGATCCACCACTAACGGCACTTCTGTCATAAGATGACTCCTCTAATACCTGCTGTCTAAAATCCAGAGAACAAGTATATAAATCAATCAATGCAAATATCAATGCAATAAAGTAAAGTATGTGATTTAGGGAAACCCAAGTCTAAACCGACTCAAGTCCATCTCCCAATACCACATTGACTTATACCTTTCTTTCGTCGGTTCCTGGCTCAGTCGATGTCCTGAACTCACAGCCTGTCTGGTAATAACAATACCAACAATCTCATATCAATATACCGTTCCAATCGATAACAATCCGATCAATCTGGATTTAATTCAAAATAAACGGTATAACGGTACAATTCTCCTATCCCCGTCAATACAACATCACCAGATAATCGTTACAATCCATAACCTATATCCAATTCAATCTATAATCAATCCATAATCCAAATCTATCCGGTATTAACTGATTATAATCAGAAATTCATAACAATTCCATAATCAGTCTATTTCTTAATCTGACTTCGATTCTATGATGTCTACTATGTCAAGAACAACATATATGAGTTCCATTCAATTCTGACAATAGCATAATTTCAAAGCATGTCAAAATGTAGCAAAACTTACGTCCAGTTGTAGCCTACGTTGCTAGGAACTCGGTACCGAAGTCAGAATCAAAATCAGACGGACGGATTGATCACACGATTGAATTTAAGATCAAAAGCTAAACTTTCCCCGAGCTTCCGTTTCTTGTTTCTGAGGATGAATTGCATGTACATATATATATATATATATACACACGACATGCAGCCAAGCAAGTGGCTCGTCCTTGGCCAACCACGTCTCTCGCTCGGGCGGACATAAGTTTCCGCCCGGGCGAGTAACTCTCGGCCCTCGCAATTCAAGCAGTCTCGCTCGGGCGAGCACCAACTTCCGCCCGAGCGAGTAACTCTCGGCCCTCTTTCAGAATTCCGTCTCGCTCGAGCGGACAAAAACTTCCGCCCGGGCGAGACACTTTCGGCCCACCTCTTGGCTCTTCCTATTTCTTGGTCCGGTTATAATCGTGTCCACTAATAATTAATAATCTCAGATTAACATGATACAAAATCTTGGGCATTACAATAAGTAAGAATGGGGCAATTGGGGTATGCTCGTATAAGGACATGTTTAGTCCGAATCACATAGAGATGTGAACCCACGGCTAGTTGTATCAATGAACCATTGAGGGCCACACAAGTACTAGCTTTGTAAATCCCGATGAGAAGTAAAAAAAAATTGTTCAATGTGTTGAACGGCTTATAAATGTGTTTATAAGCATAAATAAAAATAGAAGTATGACTTCTAAGAGAGAAACATAAATTTTAATTTATGGAAGTGTTCCTAAGATTAAAATTTGGCCAAGTAAATAATGTAGTTGAAAATTGTGATTTTCATAAACATTATTGTGGACTAAATTAAATTAATTCAAGTGTTGAATTAATTAAACACTAGTGGACCTAGTAGAGTCTAAATAATTAAATTAATTCAAGTGTTGAATTAATTAAATAATATTGAGTCTTGTAGAGCTCAATTAAAATAATTATTTAACTAGTGGGACTTGAATAAATTCAAGTAGTATTTAATTAATCTCCAATGTGTTTGAGATAATTAAAATTTAGTCCATGGTTTTTAATGTGTTAGAAACCATATAATATATGCATGACATGCTAGGGTTTGCATGCTTGGGAGGTGAAGAGACTTTGAATACTTTTTAATAAAATAATGCATGGCATGGGGAACAATTTTTCCACTTTTCCCACACCCAAGTCTAGACTTCACTCCCTCATTCTTGTATCTCACCTTGGCCGAAATTTCCCTTCCTTTTCTCTCAAATTTTTCTTCTCTCTTTTGTTCTTCAAGTGTTGGAGAATAAAAGTCTTCTCTTTAAAAAATCCTCTTAATTTTCTAGTGCAAATTAAGAGGGGATTTATCTAGTTGGTGGTGAGCCTAATTTGAAGGAAATTTTTCAAGGATTTGGAGGAGGAGCTTGTAGATCTTCATGCCTTGAAGAGCTTTGTTGTTTGACAACAAAGTTGGAGCCAACATCAACTTTTAAAGTTGATAGGTATATTTTCTTATCATCCTATGAATGGTGTTTTTGTTTTTGTAAATATTACACAAGAACATGTGGTGGCCGAATTTTGGCTTAAAAATCGAAAATTTTTGCTTCCGTTGCGTTTCCGGCTACCGTAACCGGTCCGCTTTCATTGGTTTGACCAATGCCCCTTCTGTCTTCATGGACCTGATGAACCGTGTGTTCAAGTCTTATTTGGATAGCTTTGTCATTGTTTTTATCGATGATATTTTGATCTATTCTAAGACCAGAGAGCTTCATTCAGAGCATCTCAGAGTTGTGCTCCAGTTGTTGAGAGAGCGGAGGTTGTTTGCCAAGTTGTAGAAGTGTGAGTTTTGGTTGGATCAGATTTCTTTTCTAGGCCATGTCGTTTCGAGGGATGGCATTGCTGTTGATCCGATGAAGATAGAGGCGATTCAGAAGTGGCCTATTCCTACGACTGTTTCTGAGGTACGCAGTTTCCTTGGTTTGGCGGGTTATTATCGTCGTTTCATTTCAGACTTTTCCAAGATTTCCCTGCCATTGTCCAATTTGACAAGGAAGACTGTGAAGTTCGAGTGGTCTATAGATTGCCAGAGCGCATTTCAGGAGTTGAAGGATAGATTGACATCAGCTCCTATTCTCGCATTGCCCAGTGGTTCAGAGGATTTTGTGGTCTATACCGATGCGTCAAAGAAGGGTCTCGGGGCAGTGTTGATGCAGAGAGGTAAGGTCATTGCCTATGCTTCTCGCCAGTTGAAGGATTATGAGAAGAATTATCCGACGCATGATTTAGAGTTGGCAGCTGTGGTTTTCGCCCTGAAGATTTGGAGACACTACTTGTATGGCGAAAAGTGTGAGATTTTCACAGACCACAAGAGTTTGAAGTATCTGTTTTCTCAGAGAGAGCTCAATATGCGGCAGAGGAGGTGGTTAGAGCTGGTCAAAGATTACGATGTGACTATCAGTTATCACCCAGGGAAGGCGAATGTTGTGGCTGATGCTTTGAGTCGTAAGTCGAGTGCTTCATTGAGTTCTTTGATTCAGAGACCGTTGCTGATGGATTTGCAGAGAGAGGAGATTGATCTGGTGATTCCAGGCACCATTGCTCGTCTTTCAGCGTTGGTTATTCGATCTTCATTGACGGACAGGATTCGTAGAGAGCAGTCGACTGATGTTCAGTTGACAGAGTTGAGAGATAGAGCAGAGATTAGAGGTAATTCAGAGTTTGCCTTGAATGGTGATGGTTTGGTGACTTTCAGAGGTCGTATTTGTGTTCCTGTTGGCGATGATATTCGTAGAGATATTCTGACAGAGGCTCATACTGCGCCGTATTCGATTCATCCAGGCAGTACGAAGATGTATCAGGATCTTCGTAGACTCTACTGGTGGCCAGGTATGAAGAAAGATGTTGCTTTGTTTATTTCTCAGTGCCTTACTTGTCAGCAGGTGAAGATTGAGCACCAGAGACCTGCTGGGACATTGTTGTCATTGCCGATTCCTCAGTGGAAGTGGGAGCATATTACGATGGATTTCGTGACTGGTCTTCCCAGAGTGCAGAGAGGTTTCAATTCTATTTGGGTTATCGTTGATCGATTGACTAAGTCAGCGCACTTTCTTCCAGTCAAGACGACGTATTCGATGAACCAGTATGCCGAGGACTACATAGCAGAGATTGTCAGACTTCATGGTGTCCCTGTGTCGATCGTGTCTGATCGTGACCCTAGATTTACTTCAGAGTTTTGGAAGAGTTTGCACAGAGCTATGGGTTGGCGGTTATCGTTCAGTACAGCCTATCATCCTCAGAGCGATGGTCAGTCAGAGAGAGTCATTCAGATTCTTGAGGATATGCTCAGAGCTTGTACTATAGACTTTCCAGGTAGCTGGGATTCTTTGTTGCCTTTGGTTGAGTTCACTTATAATAATAGCTACCAGGCGACGATTGGCATGGCACCGTATGAGGCACTTTATGGCAGGAAATGCAGATCTCCCTTGTATTGGGACGAGGTTGGTGAGAGGAAGATGTTGGGACCAGAGTTGGTCCAGCAGACTGCCGATGTTGTTGCTGTTATCAGAGAAAGGATGAAGACTGCCCAGTCCAGACAGAAGAGCTATGCAGATGTTCGT
The DNA here is from genome assembly GCF_022965805.1 of Primulina eburnea. Lineage (NCBI taxonomy): Eukaryota > Viridiplantae > Streptophyta > Magnoliopsida > Lamiales > Gesneriaceae > Primulina > Primulina eburnea. The sequence continues at coordinate 83,587 of NW_027331547.1, forward strand.
CGTAGGCCTTTGCAGTTCGAGGTTGGCGATCACGTGTTTCAGAAGATAGCACCTCTCAAGGGTGTGATGCGATTTGGCAAGAAGGGAAAGTTGAGTCCTAGATTTATTGGTCCATTTGAGATATTGGACAGAGTTGGCGATCGAGCCTACAGATTAGCCCTACCTCCAGATCTTGACAGAGTCCATAATGTTTTTCACGTATCGATGCTCAGGAAGTATGTTGCAGATCCTTCCCATGTTCTTCGCCATGAGCCATTGGACTTGACGCCGAATTTGACGTATCAAGAGATTCCGATTCAGATTCTGGATCGCACAGTTAGAGTTCTGAGGAACAAAGAGATCGGCATTGTCAAAGTTCTTTGGAGGAACCATTTGTTAGAGGAGGCTACGTGGGAACCAGAGGAGGAGATAAGAGAGAAGTATCCTGAGTTGTTCGTGCCGTGACGTCAATTTCGCGGACGAAATTCCCTTAAGGGGGGGAGATTGTAATAGCCGAGCCCGGTGTACGGTACGATTTAAGTTTCGTTTGTTATTTTGGGATATTTGATTAGATGTTCAGAGTTGTATTTTTGGGCTATAGTATTGTTAGTTTTATTGTCTTGAGGTGTTAGTTGATGTTGGTTGTTCGTTTCAGAGTGTCGGTTCGATTTTAGTTGCTTGGGAATAGTGCTTGGCCGTGACTTGAGTGCACCCGCGCTCTTAACTGGAGTGCCCCCGCGGTGTACTGTGCTGTTTTGGAGTTGGAATGCCGTAGCATCACCGCACCCGCGGTGATGTAGGGACCGCACCCGCGGTAGAGACCGCACCCGCGCTGCTTGCGTCGCCGCACCCGCGCTGTTCGTGTTCCAGAATTTTTGTGGCTGCCGAAACCATTGCGCACCCGCGGTGCTTAGAGGAGTGCACCCGCGGTGAAGGTATGGGCGAGTTTTTAAGCTACTTTTTGGAGTGGTTGGCCATACTTTCCCTTTCTTTTCTCCTCCATTCTCGACATTTCTCTCCATTTCAAGGGTTTTTAGTCATTTCTTTCCGTTCCTATCTTCGATTCAGGCGTTTGTTTGGAATTTCGACTTGAGTTCGACGTTCTCCTTGGTGCTAGGAAGCTTGGGTAAGCTTTTGGTGCGATTCTGTTAAGTTTGTAAATTAAGAGTTGTTTAGGTTGGTTGTTTATGTGGATTTATGGATTATTTAGCTTGTAATCTTGGATATTTAGTTGATATTGGTGTTATTTGTGGATTATTTGTTGTAGGTGGTGATCAAGAGCTAAGTTGAGGTGTTTGTTGTGGTTTGTAAGTGGAATTTCATCCTTTTTGCTCACATGATATTATATATATTGTGTTTTAAAGATTTTAAAGTGATATTCCCTTCCATTGATCCATTGTTATGTATTGATTTCATTGATTATCTATTGGAGGTATTGTATACCTCACTATTGTTAAAAGGGAATACAAGAGAAAATATGAGATTGTGAAAGGACGGCCTTAAATGCTATTCAGAGTTTAAATGTTTTCGGATTGATAAATACATAGTCAGAGATTGCATGCAATATTAGATGATCATCGCCTATAGGCTTATATCCCTCAGAGTTATCGGTATTTATATCGATTTGGGATACGAGCACCCCAGAGCAGAGATACTATTGATATCAATCCCCAGAGCAAAAGAGAAATACCATCATATTTTATATGCTATTGCTATGTTACTGATATTCAGAGTTTACAGTTCAGAGTTGATGGTATTTATGATTTCAAAGAGATGTTTTACAGAGTTATTGTTCATTGTTATATAAGAGTTCCACTTGCTGAGATTTATTCTCATTTCAGTTATTTTCATGTGATGCAGATCAGAGTGGTGCCTCGGGACGTTGACTGTAGATCGGGGTCATATGCATACACCGTTGGAAGGAGGATTTTGGCATGATCATAGGAATGATGTTTTGTTTTTGTTATGTCATTTAAATGATCATGTATTTATTTTGTAAAGATATTTAAAGAATGTATTTTGAAACTCCTTCCGTATATTTTTTAAAAGAGAAAATTTTATTTCCGCTGCGTATTTTATTTTAAAAGAGGATCGGGGTGTCACACTACAGAAGATTTATCAAAGATTTCTCCAGTATTGCAAAGCCAATAACTCAATTGACGCAAAAGAATGCACCATTTGTTTGGTCAGAGGAGTGCGAGTCTAGCTTTCTAGAGTTGAAGAGAAGGCTGACCAGTGCTCCAGTACTGACGATACCTTCAGGTACGGGTGATTTCGTTGTATATTGTGATGCTTCTCATAGAGGTTTGGGATGTGTTCTTATGCAGCGAGGCCATGTGATCGCATACGCCTCGAGACAATTGAAGCCACATGAGATCCGATACCCCATTCATGATCTGGAATTGGCGGCTATCGTATTTGCATTAAAGATTTGGCGTCATTATCTCTATGGCGAAAAATTTGAAATATTTTCCGATCACAAGAGCTTAAAGTACCTATTCTCTCAATCAGAATTGAACATGAGGCAGTGTAGATGGCTTGATCTTTTGAAAGATTTTGACTGTGAAATCAAATATTATCCAGGGAAGTCAAATGCAGCAGCAGATGCCTTGAGTCGTAAGGTATGTTCTTTGTCCTTATCGACGATAGGTGTTAACAAGTTAGTTGAAAATTGCTGTACATCTGGATTAGAATTTGATACAGATAGTAAACCACTACGACTTTTTACGATCCAAGTTGAGCCCAATTTGATTATGAGGATCAAGGAAGCACAAAGAACTGATCAGAATGTGCAAAGATCAATCCAAATGGTCAGATCAGGGCATGTATCAGAATATCAGGTACGGGATCATGTGTTGTACGTGAATAACCGTCTAGTTGTGCCAGATGTTGCAGATTTGAGACAGCAGATTCTGACAGAGGCACATTGTAGTCGGTTCAGCATTCATCCGGGTGGCAGGAAGATGTACAACGACTTGAAGACACAGTTCTGGTGGAAGCAAATGAAGTCAGACATTGCCGAATTTGTGTCTAAGTGTTTGAACTGCCAACAGGTGAAAGCTGAGAGGAAGAAGCCTGGTGGATTACTTCAGAGTTTAGCCATTCCAGAATGGAAATGGGATCACATTTCCATGGATTTTGTGACGAAGTTACCACGATCATCCAAAGGCTGTGATGCGATTTGGGTCATTATTGACAGATTGACCAAATCTGCATGTTTCATCCCATACAGAATGACGTATAGACAGGATCAGATGGCGGAGATTTATATTCAAGAGGTAGTCAGATTACATGGAGTGCCGAAGTCTATCGTATCAGATCGGGATCCACGATTCACTTCTCACTTCTGGCACAGTTTACAGCAGGCTTTGGGTACGACATTACACCTAAGTACTGCTTACCATCCTCAGACAGATGGACAGTCAGAGCGGACTATCCAGACTTTAGAGGATATGTTGAGAGCCATCGTGCTAGATTTTGGCACTAGTTGGCAAGATTCTCTACCTCTTTGCGAATTTTCTTACAATAATAGCTATCAGACGAGCATCGAAATGGCACCGTTTGAAGCTTTATATGGCAAAAAGTGCAGATCTCCGCTATATTGGGATGATATTTCAGAAGTGCCAGAACTTGGGCCAGACATGATTCGTGACATGACTGAGAAGGTGAAAATTATTCAGAAAAGAATGAAGACAGCACAGGATCGACAAGCAAAGTACGCCAATATCAGACGTAGACCGTTAGTATTCGAGGCCGGAGATAGAGTATTCTTAAAGATTTCTCCATTCAGAGGCGTTGTTCGATTTGGCAAACGCGGGAAACTATCTCCTCGATACATTGGTCCTTACGAGATTCTTGAGAAGATTGGCGATCGAGCTTATCGACTGGCTCTTCCTCCTTCTCTATCTGGGATACATGACGTCTTTCATGTATCAATGTTGCGAAGATATATGCCTGATGTTTCTCATATCATTCGTCCTGACGAAGCTGAGCTTGATCAAACCTTGAGCTACGTTGAACAACCGATACAGATTCTTGATCGGAAAGATAAGCAACTCAGAACAAAGACTATTCCACTTGTGAAAGTTCAGTGGAGTCGTCATGGCATCGAGGAAGCGACTTGGGAAACAGAGGCAGACATGAGACAAAAACACCCCGAGTTATTTATATGCTGTGAGTTTTTATTCGGTTTTAGATGGTAATGCTGTTTTAAATACTCTAATTGATTTATATCAAGTTCGAGGACGAACTTATGTCTTAGAGGGGGAGAAATGTAATGCCCAAGATTTTATAACATGTTAGTTTGAGATTATTAAGTTGAGTGACATGATTATAACCAGGTTATCTTAAGATTAAATTGAGATAATAAGTGTGGGGCGAAAGTGACTCGCCCGGGCGGACATTTTTGACCGCCCGAGCGAGAATGCCTCGGAGAAGAGGGCCGAGAGTCACTCGCCCGGACGGATGTTTTTGACCGCCCGAGCGAGGCTGCTGGAATGGGCGAGGGCCGAGCATTACTCGCCCGGGCGGTAACTTTTGACCGCCCGAGCGAGAGACGTGTACATTAAAGAACAAGCCATTTGTCCCAAACCATGCAAAGTATATATATCTTGGCACGATTTTTCCTTCTTTCCATCAGACTTAATCGAGAATTGCAGAGGAAAGCTTCCAACTTCTTTTCCATTTTCAAATTGTGATTTTGCAAGATTTAGCAACTCAAATTCAAATCTGACTTCGGTTTTGAGCTCCTCTCGTTATTAGCTACAAAGTGATGTAAGTTTTATGTAATTTCAACAAGTTTCGAAATTCAGATGTTTGGGAAATGAGAATATGATAGTTATATTGTGTTCTTGGCATATTGAGCATGATATATTTGTAAACGGATCAAAGAAAGGATATCATATGCATTTCCTATGAATTTCAGTATGATTTATGAATTGTTGGGATAGAATTATTGTGTTTTGGATGATATTGTATTGGATTATGATTGAGAATAAGATAGTGTTGATATCTGTTGAGAATTGGATTGACCGGTATCGAGAATTACGTCGTTATGCCGTCAGATTTTATTGGGATCACGTAGTGATTTGGTTATGTGTTGATTTAGATTAGAAATTGATAGAGTGCGTATCTACATTTCCATTTCAGATACGTATTGGCGACCGTGACAGCGATTCTACGACGAAAGGTATAAGTCATGTTTTGTTTGGGGAGATGTAACTCAAATAAGATATTATTTGAGTTTCCCAACCAAAATCACATACTAGTATTATTAGATATATTGTAACATGTTTATGAATTGTGTATAGCATTATATTCAATCTTTTAACATGTTTATGCTTTGATTTCAGAATTGTATTCAAGCATGTATGATCAGTGTGATATTCAGACATGAATATGATTATACTTTGTTTACATATTGATATTCATTGCATTTAAGATAGGAGAGTCTTTGACAGGCATTGTCAAATAGCTAGACGTTTCGGTGTATCTCAGCATAGGAGTAGGCATTACTCTTATTGCCGCCGTTGATACAGCTCAGACCGAAGTCTAGGAATGAGACGTATATTACCCCGATTGGAGGGTAGGTAGTGACGTCTTATTCACCCCGGGATCCCTAGAGTTCTAGTCGAGTCGAGTCCAGACATGGTTTGATTCGCATTGCATTGCATGTGCATATGATGTCATTCATGTTAGCATGTTTCATGTTTAATTGATTATATGCATGTATACATGTTTATACTGGGATTTGTTCTCACCGGTTTTCCGGCTGTTGTTATGTCTGTATGTGTGCATAACAACAGGTGGGGCAGGATCTGGGTCACACAGAGGATGAGAGATGGACATAGCGTGGTGATCTCGGGCATAGCAGAAGAACTAGTAGTTGTACTTTTGGCATGTACTGTATTTAATTACTAGTTGTCGAATATGGTTTGGAACCAGACATATTTGTATCTTATGTTTGTATATTATGTTGTTGAATAACATAGAGACTTTTTATGTTAGCTTTCATTTGAGTTAATGTAAAAGCAAAAATTTGACCCACTTTTTATATTAATGATCCGTTTTAATCCCAAAGAAAAGAATTAGAGCCCGGGTCCCCACATTCTTAGTTCTATGCAACCCCTAAATAAAGTCCATAGAAATGTCAATCCAAGTTCTTTTTAAGAATAGCACGCAAAAGTGTTCCCAAAGTTCTATTGACAACTTCAGTTTGTCCATCCGTTTGAGCATGACAAGTAGTAGAAAACAACAATTTTGTGCCAAGTTTAGCCCATAAATTAATCCAAAAGTAACTCAAGAATTTAACATCGCGACCAGAAACAATAGTCCTAGTCATGCCATGCAACCTAACGACTTTTCTAAAGAACAAATCCGCAATGTTTGAAGCATCATGGGTTTTATGACAAGCTATAAAATGTACCATCTTAGAGAATCTATTCACAACAACAAAAATAGAATCCCTCCCAGTTTTAGTCCTAGGCAACCCCAAAAAAAAGTCTATAGAAATGTCAATCCAAGTTCTTTTTAAGAATAGCACGCAAAAGTGTTCCCAAAGTTCTATTGACAACTTCAGTTTGTCCATCCGTTTGAGCATGACAAGTAGTAGAAAACAACAATTTTGTGCCAAGTTTAGCCCATAAAGTATTCCAAAAGTTACTCAAGATTTTAACATCGCGACCAGAAACAGTAGTCCTAGGCATGCCATGCAACCTAACGACTTTTCTAAAGAACAAATCCGCAATGTTTGAAGCATCATGGGTTTAATGACAAGCTATAAAATGTGCCATCTTAGAGAATTTATCCACAACAACAAAAATAGAATCCCTCCCCTTCTTAGTCCTATGCAACCCCAAAATAAAGTCCATAGAAATTTCAATCCAAGTTCTTTTTAAGAATAGCACGCAAAAGTGTTCCCAAAGTTCTATTGACAACTTCAGTTTGTCCATCCGTTTGAGAATGACAAGTAGTAGAAAATAACAATTTTGTGCCAAGTTTAGCCCATAAAGTATTCCAAAAGTAAATCAAGAATTTAACATCGCGACCATAAACAATAGTCCTAGGCATGCCATGCAACCTAACGACTTCTCTAAAGAACAAATCCGCAATGTTTGAAGCATCAAGGGTTTTATGACAAGCTATAAAATGTACCATCTTAGAGAATCTATCCACAACAACAAAAATAAAATCCCTCCCCTTCTTAGTCATAGGCAACCCCAAAATAAAGTTCATAGAAATGTCAATCCAAGTTCTTTTTAAGAATAGCACGCAAAAGTGTTCCCAAAGTTCTATTGACAACTTCAGTTTGTCCATCCGTTTGAGGATGACAAGTAGTAGAAAACAACAATTTTGTGCCAAGTTTAGCCCATAAAGTATTCCAAAAGTAACTCAAGAATTTAACATCGCGACCAGAAACAATAGTCCTAGGCTTTCCATGCAACCTAACGACTTCTCTAAATAACAAATCCGCTATGTTTGAAGCATCATCGGTTTTATGACAAACTATAAAATGTGCCATCTTAGAAAATCAATCCACAACAAAAAAAATAGAATCCCTCCCCTTCTTAGTCCTATGCAACCCCAAAATAAAGTCCATAGAAATGTCAATGCAAGTTCTTTTTAAGAATAGCACGCAAAAGTGTTCCCAAAGTTCTATTGTCAACTTCAGTTTGTCCATCCGTTTGAGAATGACAAGTAGTAGAAAACAACAATTTTGTGCCAAGTTTAGCACATAAAGTCTTCCAAAAGTAACTCAATAATTTAACGTTGCGACAAGAAAACAATAGTCCTAGGCATGCCACGCAACCTAACGACTTCTCTAAAGAACAAATCCGCAATGTTTGAAGCATCATGGGTTTTATGACAAGCTATAAAATGTGACATCTTAGAGAATCTATACACAACAACAAAAATAGAATCCCTCCCATTCTTAGTCCTAGGCAACCCCAAAATAAAGTCCATAGAAATGTCAATCCAAGTTCTTTTTAAGAATAGCTCGCAAAAGTGTTTCCAAAGTTCTATTGACAACTTCAGTTTGTCCATCCGTTTGAGCATGACAAGTAGTAAAAAACAACAATTTTGTGCCAAGTTTAGCCCATAAAGTATTCCAAAAGTAACTCAAGAATTTAACATCGCGACCAGAAACAATAGTTCTAGGCATTCCATGCAACCTAACGAATTCTCTAAAGAACAAATCCGCAATGTTTGAAGCATCATGGGTTTTATGACAAGCTATAACATGTGCCATCTTAGAGAATCTGTGGCACCCTGACCTCTTTTAAAATAAATACGCAGCGGAAATAAAAATTTTCTTTTCAAAATATACGGAAGGAGTTTCAAAATACATTAGTTTAAATATCTTTACAAAATAAATACATGATCATTTAAATGACATAACAAAAACAAAACATCATTCCTATGATCATGCCAAAATCCTCCTTCCACGGTGTATGCATATGACCCCCAATCCACAGTCAACGTCCCGGGGCACCACTCTGATCTGCATCACATGAAAATAACTGAAATGAGAATAAATCTCAGCAAGTGGAACTCTTATATAACAATAAACAATAATCTCTGTAAAACATCTCTTTGAAATCATAAATACCATCAACTCTGAACTGTAAACTCTGAATATCAATAACATAGCAATAGCATATAAATATGATGGTATTTCTCTTTTGCTCTGGGGATTGATATCAATAGTATCTCTGCTCTGGGGTTGCTCGTATCCCAAATCGATATAAATACCGATAACTCTGAGGGATATAAGCCTCTGGGCGATGATCATCTAATATTGCATGCAATCTCTGACTATGTATTTATCAATCCGAAAACATTTAAACTCTTCTCTGGATTTAACAATCACTTTGAACTCTATATATCTTTTTGTATTCCCTTTAATCAATAATGAGACATACAATGCCTCCAATACATATAACAATACATACTATAGATCAAATGAAAGGGAATAACACAATAAACTCTTTGAAACACATACATATATAATCATGTGAGCAAAAGGAATGAAATTCCACTTACAAACCACAACAAACACCTCAACTTAGCTCTTGATCACCACCTACAACAAATAATCCACAAATAACACCAATATCAACTAAATATCCAAGATTACAAGCTAAATAATCCATAAATCCACTTAAACAACCAATCTAAACAACTCTTAATTTACAACCTTAACAGAATCGCACCAAAAACTTACCCAAGCTTCCTAGCACCAAGGAGAACGTCGAACTCAAGTCGAAATTCCAAACAAACGCTTGAATCGAAGATAGGAAGTGAAAGAAATGACCAAAAACCCTAAAAATGGAGAGAAATGTCGAGAATGAAGGAGAGAAGAAAGGAAAAGCATGGCCAACCACTCCAAAAAGTAGCTTAAAAACTCGACCATACCTTCACCGCGGGTGCGCCAACACAAGGACCGCGGGTGCGCTATGGTTACGGCAATCTCAAAAATTCTGGAACACTAACACCGCGGGTGCGGCACTGCAAGCAGCGCGGGTGCGGTCTCTACCGCGGGGGCGGTCTCTACAACGCCGCGGGTGCGGTGTGCTCACGGCACTCAAACTCCAAAAATAGCACAGTGCACCGCGGGGGCACTCCTCTAAGAGCGCGGGTGCACTCTACTCACGGCAAAACACTATTCCAAAGCAACTAAAATCGAACCGAAACGCTGAAACGAACAACCAACAACAACTAATACCTCAAATAAATAATAACCAATAATACTAAAGCCCAAAACACAACTATAATCATCTAATCAAATATCCCAAATAACAAACGAAACTTAAATCGTACCGTACACCGGGCTCGGCTATTACAATCTTCCCCCCTTAAGGGAATTTCGTCCGCGAAATTGACGTCACGGCACGAACAACTCAGGATACTTCTCTCTCATCTCATCCTCTGGTTCCCACGTAGCCTCCTCTATCAAATGGTTCCTCCAAAGAACTTTGACAATGCCGATCTCTTTGTTCCTCAGAACTCTAACTGTGCGATCCAAAATCTGAATCGGAATCTCTTGATACGTCAAATTCGGCGTCAAGTCCAATGGCTCGTGGCGAAGAACATGGGAAGGATCTGCAACATACTTCCTGAGCATCGATACGTGAAACACATTATGAACTCTGTCAAGATCTGGAGGTAGGGCTAATCTGTAGGCTCTGTCACCAACTCTGTCCAAAATCTCGAATGGACCAATGAATCTCGGACTCAACTTGCCCTTCTTACCAAATCTCATCACACCCTTGAGAGGTGCTATCTTCAGAAATACATGGTCGCCAACCTCGAACTGCAAAGGTCTACGACGAACATCTGCATAGCTCTTCTGTCTGGACTGGGCAGTCTTCATCCTTTCTCTGATAACAGCAACAACATCGGCAGTCTGCTGGACCAACTCTGGTCCCAACATCTTCCTCTCACCAACCTCGTCCCAATACAAGGGAGATCTGCACTTCCTGCCATAAAGTGCCTCATACGGTGCCATGCCAATCGTCGCCTGGTAGCTATTATTATAAGTGAACTCAACCAAAGGCAACAAAGAATCCCAGCTACCTGGAAAGTCTATCGTACAAGCTCTGAGCATATCCTCAACAATCTGAATAACTCTCTCTGACTGACCATCACTCTGAGGATGATAGGCTGTACTGAACGCTAACCGCGAACCCATAGCTCTGTGTAAACTCTTCCAAAACTCTGAAGTAAATCTAGGGTCACGATCAGACACGATCGACACAGGGACACCATGAAGTCTGACAATCTCTGCAATGTAGTCCTTGGCATACTGATTCATCGAATACGTCGTCTTGACTGGAAGAAAATGCGCTGACTTAGTCAATCGATCAACGATAACCCAAATAGAATTGAAACCTCTCTGCACTCTGGGAAGACCAGTCACGAAATCCATCGTAATATGCTCCCACTTCCACTGAGGAATCGGCAACGACAACAATGTCCCAGCAGGTCTCTGGTGCTCAATCTTCACCTGCTGACAAGTAAGACACTGAGAAATGAACACGGCAACATCCTTCTTCATACCTGGCCACCAGTAGAGTCGACGAAGATCCTGATACATCTTCGTACTGCCTGGATGAATCGAATAAGGTGCGGTATGAGCCTCTGTCAAGACATCTCTGCGAATATCGTCACCAGAAGGAACACAAATACGACCTCTGAAAGTCACCAAACCATCACCATTCAAGGCGAACTCTGAATTACCTCTAATCTCTGCTCTATCTCTCAACTCTGTCAGCTGAACATCAGTCGACTGCTCTCTACGGATCCTGTCCGTCAAAGAAGATCGAATAACCAACGCTGAAAGACGAGCAATGGTGCCTGGAATCACCAGATCAATCTCCTCTCTCTGCAAATCCATCAGCAACGGTCTCTGAACCAAAGAACTCAATGAAGCACTCGACTTACGACTCAAAGCATCAGCCACAACATTCGCCTTCCCTGGGTGATAACTGATAGTCACATCGTAATCTTTGACCAGCTCTAACCACCTCCTCTGCCGCATATTGAGCTCTTTCTGCGAAAACAGATACTTCAAACTCTTGTGGTCTGTGAAAATCTCACACTTTTCGCCATACAAGTAGTGTCTCCAAATCTTCAGGGCGAAAACCACAGCTGCCAACTCTAAATCATGCGTCGGATAATTCTTCTCATAATCCTTCAACTGGCGAGAAGCATAGGCAATGACCTTACCTCTCTGCATCAACACTGCACCGAGACCCTTCTTCGACGCATCAGTATAGACAACAAAGTCCTCTGAACCACAAGGCAAAGAAAGAACAGGAGCCGTCGTCAATCTATCCTTCAACTCCTGAAATGCACTCTGGCAATCTAAAGACCACTCGAACTTCACAGTCTTCCTTGTCAGATTGGACAATGGCAGGGCAATCTTGGAAAAATCCAAAATGAAACGACGATAATAACCCGCCAAACCAAGGAAACTGCGTACCTCTGAAACAGTCGTAGGAATAGGCCACTTCTGAATCGCCTCTATCTTCATCGGATCAACAGCAATGCCATCCCTCGAAACGACATGGCCTAGGAAAGAAATCTGATCCAGCCAAAACTCACACTTCTTCAACTTGGCAAACAACCTCCGCTCTCTCAGCAACTGGAGCACAACTCTGAGATGCTCTGAATGAAGCTCTCTGGTCTTGGAATAGATCAAGATATCGTCGATAAAGACAATGACGAAGCTATCCAAATACGGCTTGAACACACGGTTCATCAGGTCCATGAAGACAGAAGGGGCATTGGTCAAACCAAAAGACATCACGAGAAACTCAAAGTGACCATACCTGGTCCTGAAAGCCGTCTTAGGGATATCGGACTCCCTAACCTTCAATTGATAGTAGCCAGACCGAAGATCAATCTTCGAGAAAACAGTGGCACCCTGAAGTTTGTCAAACAAATCATCTATCCGAGGCAACGGATACTTGTTCTTGATCGTCACTTTGTTAAGCTCCCTGTAGTCGATACACAGACGCAAAGAACCATCCTTCTTCTTAACAAATAGAACCGGAGCTCCCCAAGGCGAAGAACTCGGACGAATGAAACCCTTATCTAGAAGATCCTGCAACTGCGTCTTCAACTCTTTCATCTCGGTAGGAGCCATCCTATACGGAGCCTTAGAAATAGGAACCGTACCTGGAGCAAGATCAATGACAAACTCTACATCTCTATCCGGCGGCAAACCCGGAACATCATCCTCAAACACATCCGCAAACTCCCTCACCACATCAATATCATCAATATTCAACTTAATCAGTCTATCAACATCCACAACAGATGCCAGAAAAACATCACAACCTCTACACAATAGCCTCTCAGCATCAAGACACGAAATAAAAGGAAGGACCAGCGAAGTACCTGAGCTGGCGAGAACTCCTCCCTGGTCATCATCTGCAAAAGTCACCGTCTTAGCAACGCAATCAATAACAGCACGATAGGTCGACAGCCAATCCATGCCAAGAATAACATCAAAGGCAACCATCGGGATCACAATCAAATCAGCAAAGACCTCTCGATCAACAAAACGAACGGGGCACGCATACACTATGGAAGTCGGGCACAAAACATCTCCCGAAGGCAAAACAACACTAAGCTGAAGGGGAATAACAGAAGGAACTATACCCAAAGATCTCAAAAACAATTCAGACATAAAAGAATGAGTAGCACCAGTATCAATCAAAGTAGTAGCTACTCTGCCTGAAATTAAAATGGAACTAGAGATTACAGAAGAATTACGATTAATACCTTCCTTAGTCATCGAAAAGATACGACCCTGCACCTTCTCCTGGCTAGCTCCCTTAGGACAATCTCTGGAAATATGGCCTGGCATGCCACAACGATAGCAAGAACGAGAGCCAAATCTACACTCTCCACGATGGGGTCTGCTACACTTGGGACACAAGGATCTCTCAGAATCAGACGGAGCAACTGGCGCTGACGGTGGCCTAGGACTCTGATCCACCTTGCCCTTCCCCTTGAATCGATCTCTGCCACGCTGACCTGAACTCTGGCCTCTCTGCATACTAGCCTGGTGCCTCGCCTGCCTCTCCCTGGCGATATCCTTCTCGTCCTGCTCTGCTAGCAACGCCTTGGACACAATCTCCTTGAAAGTAACAGCCTTGGACATATTGATGTCACGCCTGATCTCCGCTCTAAGGCCTCGAATGAAGTGAGCGCCTTTATCTTTATCACTGGTAGCAATGTACGGAGCAAATAGGCAACCCTCCTCGAACTTGAGAATATACTCATCCACGTTCAAGCTCCCCTGACGAAGCTCCAAGAACTCTGTAACCTTCCTCGCTCGCAGTGCATCAGGAAAGTACTTGTCGTAGAAAAGCTCAGTAAACTCAGACCACTTCAAAGTAGAAACATCAATGCCAACCTTGGTCGCATTCCACCACAAACGTGCAGCTTTAACCAGCATAAAAACAGCACAACTGATACGATCTCTGTCCTCATAGTGGAGATGATCAAAAATCGCCTCCAAAGCCTTGACCCACTCTACTGCAGCTAAAGGATCGGAGCTGCCTGGAAACTCGGGTGGATCCATCCTCTTAAACGCAGAAAAGATAGCATCAGAACCAACTGCTAGCTGGAGCAACCTGCCCTCTACCTTGGCCTCTGCCCTGGCCTGCTCCTTGCAGTCTAAGCAACTGCTGGATCTGCTCACTGTGAACCTTAGCCTGCTCCTTCAGTAACTTGCCGAACTCGTCGACAACTCTCGAGGACGAACTATCCTCTCCCTCTGACGCCTTACGCTTAGGAGGCATCCTCTACTCTACAATGCTCACAAGACACCAATCAATACATAACAATAGATAGATGCAAAGAAAACATACCCGGACAGTTGAAAGTAGACGAAGTCATATGCATTGGTCCGAAGAACACCGCTCTGATACCACTAAATGTGGACACCCTGACCTCTTTTAAAATAAATACGCAGCGGAAATAAAAATTTTCTTTTCAAAATATACGGAAGGAGTTTCAAAATACATTAGTTTAAATATCTTTACAAAATAAATACATGATCATTTAAATGACATAACAAAAACAAAACATCATTCCTATGATCATGCCAAAATCCTCCTTCCACGGTGTATGCATATGACCCCCAATCCACAGTCAACGTCCCGGGGCACCACTCTGATCTGCATCACATGAAAATAACTGAAATGAGAATAAATCTCAGCAAGTGGAACTCTTATATAACAATAAACAATAATCTCTGTAAAACATCTCTTTGAAATCATAAATACCATCAACTCTGAACTGTAAACTCTGAATATCAATAACATAGCAATAGCATATAAATATGATGGTATTTCTCTTTTGCTCTGGGGATTGATATCAATAGTATCTCTGCTCTGGGGTTGCTCGTATCCCAAATCGATATAAATACCGATAACTCTGAGGGATATAAGCCTCTGGGCGATGATCATCTAATATTGCATGCAATCTCTGACTATGTATTTATCAATCCGAAAACATTTAAACTCTTCTCTGGATTTAACAATCACTTTGAACTCTATATATCTCTTTGTATTCCCTTTAATCAATAATGAGACATACAATGCCTCCAATACATATAACAATACATACTATAGGATCAAATGAAAGGGAATAACACAATAAACTCTTTGAAACACATACATATATAATCATGTGAGCAAAAGGAATGAAATTCCACTTACAAACCACAACAAACACCTCAACTTAGCTCTTGATCACCACCTACAACAAATAATCCACAAATAACACCAATATCAACTAAATATCCAAGATTACAAGCTAAATAATCCATAAATCCACTTAAACAACCAATCTAAACAACTCTTAATTTACAACCTTAACAGAATCGCACCAAAAACTTACCCAAGCTTCCTAGCACCAAGGAGAACGTCGAACTCAAGTCGAAATTCCAAACAAACGCTTGAATCGAAGATAGGAAGTGAAAGAAATGACCAAAAACCCTAAAAATGGAGAGAAATGTCGAGAATGAAGGAGAGAAGAAAGGAAAAGCATGGCCAACCACTCCAAAAAGTAGCTTAAAAACTCGACCATACCTTCACCGCGGGTGCGCCAACACAAGGACCGCGGGTGCGCTATGGTTACGGCAATCTCAAAAATTCTGGAACACTAACACCGCGGGTGCGGCACTGCAAGCAGCGCGGGTGCGGTCTCTACCGCGGGGGCGGTCTCTACAACGCCGCGGGTGCGGTGTGCTCACGGCACTCAAACTCCAAAAATAGCACAGTGCACCGCGGGGGCACTCCTCTAAGAGCGCGGGTGCACTCTACTCACGGCAAAACACTATTCCAAAGCAACTAAAATCGAACCGAAACGCTGAAACGAACAACCAACAACAACTAATACCTCAAATAAATAATAACCAATAATACTAAAGCCCAAAACACAACTATAATCATCTAATCAAATATCCCAAATAACAAACGAAACTTAAATCGTACCGTACACCGGGCTCGGCTATTACAGAATCTATCCACAAAAATAGAATCCCTCCCCTTCTTAGTCCTATGCAACCCCAAAATAAAGTCCACAGAAATGTCAATCCAAGTTTTTTTTAAGAATAGCACGCAAAAGTGTTCCCAAAGTTCTATTGACAACTTCAGTTTGTCCATCCGTTTGAGCATGACAAGTAGTAGAAAACAACAATTTTGTGCCAAGTTTAGCCCATAAAGTATTCCAAAAGTAAATCAAGAATTTAACATCGCGACCATAAACAATAGTCCTAGGCATGCCATGCAACCTAACGACTTCTCTAAAAAACAACTCCGCAATGTTTGAAGCATCATGGGTTTTATGACAAGATATAAAATGTACCATCTAGAGAATCTATCCATAACAACAAAAATAGAATCCCTCCCCTTCTTAGTCCTAGGCAACCCCAAAATAAAGTCCATAGAAATGTCAATCAAAGTTCTTTTTAAGAATAGCACGCAAAAGTGTTCCCAATTTCTATTGACAACTTCAGTTTGTCCATCCGTTTGAGGATGACAAGTAGTAGAAAACAACAACTTTGTGCAAAGTTTAGCCCATAAAGTATTCCAAAAGTAACTCAAGAATTTAACATCGCGACCAGAAACAATAGTCCTAGGCATGCCATGCAACCTAACGACTTGTCTAAAGAACAAATCCGCAATGTTTGAAGCATCATGGGTTTTATGACAAGCTATAAAATGTGCCATCTTAGAGAATCTATCTACAACAACAAAAATAGAATCCCTCCCATTCTTAGTCCTAGGCAACCCCAAAATAAAGTCCATAGAAATGTCAATCCAAGTTCTTTTTAAGAATAGCACGCAAAAGTGTTCCCAAAGTTCTATTGACAACTTCAGTTTGTCCATCCGTTTGAGCATGACAAGTAGTAGAAAACAACAATTTTGTGCCAAGTTTAGCCCATAAAGAATTCCAAAAGTTACTCAAGATTTAACATCGCGACCAGAAACAATAGTCCTAGGCATGCCATGCAACCTAACGACTTCTCTAAAGAACAAATCCGCAATGTTTGAAGCATCATGGGTTTTATGACAAGCTATAAAATGTGCCATCTTAGAGAATCTATCCACAAAAATAGAATCCCTCCCCTTCTTAATCCTATGCAACCCCAAAATAAAGTCCATAGAAATGTCAATCCAAGTTCTTTTTAAGAATAGCACGCAAAAGTGTTCCCAAAGTTCTATTGACAACTTCAGTTTGTCCATCCGTTTGAGCATGACAAGTAATAGAAAACAACAATTTTGTGCCAAGTTTAGCCCATAAAGTATTCCAAAAGTAACTCAAGAATTTAACATCGCGACCATAAACAATAGTCCTAGGCATGCCATGCAACCTAACGACTTCTCTAAAGAACAATTCCGCAATGTTTGAAGCATCATGGGTTTTATGACAAGCTATAAAATGTACCATCTTAGAGAATCTATCCACAACAACAAAAATAGAATCCCTCCCCTTCTTAGTCCTAGGCAACCCCAAAATAAAGTCCATAGAAATGTCAATCCAAGTTCTTTTTAAGAATAGCACGCAAAAGTGTTCCCAAAGTTCTATTGACAACTTCAGTTTGTCCATCCGTTTGAGGATGACAAGTAGTAGAAAACAACAATTTTGTGCCAAGTTTAGCCCATAAAGTATTCCAAAAGTAACTCAAGAATTTAACATCGCGACCAGAAACAATAGTCCTAGTCATTCCATGCAACCTAACGACTTCTCTAAATAACAAATCCGCTATGTTTGAAGCATCATCGGTTTTATGACAAGCTATAAAATGTGCCATCTTAGAAAATCTATCCACAACAACAAAAATAGAATCCCTCCCCTTCTTAGTCCTATGCAACCCCAAAATAAAGTCCATAGAAATGTCAATGCAAGTTCTTTTTAGGAATAGCACGCAAAAGTGTTCCCAAAGTTCTATTGTCAACTTCAGTTTGTCCATCCGTTTGAGAATGACAAGTAGTAGAAAACAACAATTTTGTGCCAAGTTTAGCACATAAAGTATTCCAAAAGTAACTCAATAATTTAACGTCGCGACCAGAAACAATAGTCCTAGGCATGCCATGCAACCTAACGACTTCTCTAAAGAACAAATCCGCAATGTTTGAAGCATCATGGGTTTTATGACAAGCTATAAAATGTGCCATCTTAGAGAATCTATCCACAACAACAAAAATAGAATCCCTCCCATTCTTAGTCCTAGGCAACCCCAAAATAAAGTCCATAGAAATGTCAATCCAAGTTCTTTTTAAGAATAGCACGCAAAAGTGTTCCCAAAGTTCTATTGACAACTTCAGTTTGTCCATCCGTTTGAGCATGACAAGTAGTAGAAAACAACAATTTTGTGCCAAGTTTAGCCCATAAAGTATTCCAAAAGTAACTCAAGAATTTAACATCGCGACCAGAAACAATAGTCCTAGGCATGCCATGCAACCTAACGACTTCTCTAAAGAACAAATCCGCAATGTTTGAAGCATCATGGGTTTTATGACAAGCTATAAAATGTGCCATCTTAGAGAATCTATCCACAACAAAAATAGAATCCCTCCCCTTCTTAGTCCTATGCAACCCCAAAATAAAGTCCACTAGAAATGTCAATCCAAGTTCTTTTTAAGAATAGCACGCAAAAGTGTTCCCAAAGTTCTATTGACAACTTCAGTTTGTCCATCCGTTTGAGCATGACAAGTAGTAGAAAACAACAATTTTGTGCCAAGTTTAGCCCATAAAGTATTCCAAAAGTAACTCAAGAATTTAACATCGCGACCATAAACAATAGTCCTAGGCATGCCATGCAACCTAACGACTTCTCTAAAGAACAAATCCGCAATGTTTGAAGCATCATGGGTTTTATGACAAGCTATAAAATGTACCATCTAGAGAATCTATCCACAACAACAAAAATAGAATCCCTCCCCTTCTTAGTCCTAGGCAACCCCAAAATAAAGTCCATAGAAATGTCAATCAAAGTTCTTTTTAAGAATAGCACGCAAAAGTGTTCCCAAGTTCTATTGACAACTTCAGTTTGTCCATCCGTTTGAGGATGACAAGTAGTAGAAAACAACAATTTTGTGCAAAGTTTAGCCCATAAAGTATTCCAAAAGTAACTCAAGAATTTAACATCGCGACCAGAAACAATAGTCCTAGGCATGCCATGCAACCTAACGACTTCTCTAAAGAACAAATCCGCAATGTTTGAAGCATCATGGGTTTTATGACAAGCTATAAAATGTGCCATCTTAGAGAATCTATCCACAACAACAAAAATAGAATCCCTCCCATTCTTAGTCCTAGGCAACCCCAAAATAAAGTCCATAGAAATGTCAATCCAAGTTCTTTTTAAGAATAGCACGCAAAAGTGTTCCCAAAGTTCTATTGACAACTTCAGTTTGTCCATCCGTTTGAGCATGACAAGTAGTAGAAAACAACAATTTTGTGCCAAGTTTAGCCCATAAAGTATTCCAAAAGTAACTCAAGAATTTAACATCGCGACCAGAAACAATAGTCCTAGGCATGCCATGCAACCTAACGACTTCTCTAAAGAACAAATCCGCAATGTTTGAAGCATCATGGGTTTAATGACAAGCTATAAAATGTGCCATCTTAGAGAATCTATCCACAACAAAATAGAATCCCTCCCCTTCTTAGTCCTATGCAACCCCAAAATAAAGTCCATAGAAATGTCAATCCAAGTTCTTTTTAAGAATAGCACGCAAAAGTGTTCCCAAAGTTCTATTGACAACTTCAGTTTGTCCATCCGTTTGAGGCATGACAAGTAGTAGAAAACAACAATTTTGTGCCAAGTTTAGCCCATAAAGTATTCCAAAAGTAACTCAAGAATTTAACATCGCGATCATAAACAATAGTCCTAGGCATGCCATGCAACCTAACGACTTCTCTAAAGAACAAATCCGCAATGTTTGAAGCATCATGGGTTTTATGACAAGCTATAAAATGTGCCATCTTAGAGAATCTATCCACAACAACAAAAATAGAATCCCTCCCCTTCTTAGTCCTAGGCAACCCCAAAATAAAGTCCATAGAAATGTCAATCCAAGTTCTTTTTAAGAATAGCACGCAAAGTGTTCCCAAAGTTCTATTGACAACTTCAGTTTGTCCATCCGTTTGAGGATGACAAGTAGTAGAAAACAACAATTTTGTGCCAAGTTTAGCCCATAAAGTATTCCAAAAGTAACTCAAGAATTTAACATCGCGACCAGAAACAATAGTCCTAGGCATGCCATGCAACCTAACGACTTCTCTAAAGAACAAATCCGCAATGTTTGAAGCATCATCGGTTTTATGACAAGCTATAAAATGTGCCATCTTAGAGAATCTATCCACAACAACAAAAATAGAATCCCTCCCCTTCTTAGTCCTAGGCAACCCCAAAATAAAGTCCATAGAAATGTCAATCCAAGTTCTTTTTAAGAATAGCACGCAAAAGTGTTCCCAAAGTTCTATTGACAACTTCAGTTTGTCCATCCGTTTGAGGATGACAAGTAGTAGAAAACAACAATTTTGTGCCAAGTTTAGCCCATAAAGTATTCCAAAAGTAACTCAAGAATTTAACATCGCGACCAGAAACAATAGTCCTAGGCATGCCATGCAACCTAACGACTTCTCTAAAGAACAAATCCGCAATGTTTGAAGCATCATCGGTTTTATGACAAGCTATAAAATGTGCCATCTTAGAGAATCTATCCACAACAACAAAAATAGAATCCCTCCCCTTCTTAGTCCTATGCAACCCCAAAATAAAGTCCATAGAAATGTCAATCCAAGTTCTTTTTAAGAATAGCACGCAAAAGTGTTCCCAAAGTTCTATTGACAACTTCAGTTTGTCCATCCGTTTGAGCATGACAAGTAGTAGAAAACAACAATTTTGTGCCAAGTTTAGCCCATAAAGTCTTCCAAAAGTAACTCAAGAATTTAACATCGCGACCATAAACAATAGTCCTAGGCATGCCATGCAACCTAACGACTTCTCTAAAGAACAAATCCGCAATGTTTGAAGCATCATGGGTTTTATGACAAGCTATAAAATGTACCATCTTAGAGAATCTATCCACAACAACAAAAATAGAATCCCTCCCCTTCTTAGTCCTAGGCAACCCCAAAATAAAGTCCGTAGAAATGTCAATCCAAGTTCTTTTTAAGAATAGCACGCAAAAGTGTTCCCAAAGTTCTATTGACAACTTCAGTTTGTCCATCCGTTTGAGGATGACAAGTAGTAGAAAACAACAATTTTGTGCCAAGTTTAGCCCATAAAGTATTCCAAAAGTAACTCAAGAATTTAACATCGCGACCAGAAACAATAGTCCTAGGCATTCCATGCAACCTAACGACTTCTCTAAATAACAAATCCGCAATGTTTGAAGCATCATCGGTTTTATGACAAGCTATAAAATGTGCCATCTTAGAGAATCTATCCACAACAACAAAAATAGAATCCCTCCCCTTCTTAGTCCTATGCAACCCCAAAATAAAGTCCATAGAAATGTCAATCAAGTTCTTTTTAAGAATAGCACGCAAAAGTGTTCCCAAAGTTCTATTGACAACTTCAGTTTGTCCATCCGTTTGAGGATGACAAGTAGTAGAAAACAACAATTTTGTGCCAAGTTTAGCCCATAAAGTATTCCAAAAGTAACTCAAGAATTTAACATCGCGACCAGAAACAATAGTCCTAGGCATGCCATGCAACCTAACGACTTCTCTAAATAACAAATCCGCAATGTTTGAAGCATCATCGGTTTTATGACAAGCTATAAAATGTGCCATCTTAGAGAATCTATCCACAACAACAAAAATAGAATCCCTCCCCTTCTTAGTCCTATGCAACCCCAAAATAAAGTCCATAGAAATGTCAATCCAAGTTCTTTTTAAGAATAGCACGCAAAAGTGTTCCCAAAGTTCTATTGACAACTTCAGTTTGTCCATCCGTTTGAGCATGACAAGTAGTAGAAAACAACAATTTTGTGCCAAGTTTAGCCCATAAAGTATTCCAAAAGTAACTCAAGAATTTAACATCGCGACCATAAACAATAGTCCTAGGCATGCCATGCATCCTAACGACTTCTCTAAAGAACAAATCCGCAATGTTTGAAGCATCATGGGTTTTATGACAAGCTATAAAATGTACCATCTTAGAGAATCTATCTACAACAACAAAAATAGAATCCCTCCCCTTCTTAGTCCTAGGCAACCCCAAAATAAAGTCCATAGAAATGTCAATCAAGTTCTTTTTAAGAATAGCACGCAAAAGTGTTCCCAATTTCTATTGACAACTTCAGTTTGTCCATCCGTTTGAGGATGACAAGTAGTAGAAAACAACAATTTTGTGCCAAGTTTAGCCCATAAAGTATTCCAAAAGTAACTCAAGAATTTAACATCGCGACCAGAAACAATAGTCCTAGGCATGCCATGCAACCTAGCGACTTCTCTAAAGAACAAGTCCGCAATGTTTGAAGCATCATCGGTTTTATGACAAGCTATAAAATGTACCATCTTAGAGAATCTATCCACAACAAAATAGAATCCCTCCCCTTCTTAGTCCTAGGCAACCCCAAAATAAAGTCCATAGAAATGTCAATCAAAGTTCTTTTTAAGAATAGCACGCAAATGTGTTCCCAAAGTTCTATTGCCAACTTCAGTTTGTCCATCCGTTTGAGGATGACAAGTAGTAGAAAACAACAATTTTGTTGCAAGTTTAGCACATAAAGTCTTCCAAAAGTAACTCAATAATTTAACGTCGCGACCAGAAAACAATAGTCCTAGGCATGCCATGCAACCTAACGACTTCTCTAAAGAACAAATCCGCAATGTTTGAAGCATCATTGGTTTTATGACAAGCTATAAAATGTGCCATCTTAGAGAATCTATCCACAACAACAAATATAGAATCCCTCCCATTCTTAGTCCTAGGCAACCCCAAAATAAAGTCCATAGAAATGTCAATCCAAGTTCTTTTTAAGAATAGCACGCAAAAGTGTTCCCAAAGTTCTATTGACAACTTCAGTTTGTCCATCCTGTTTGAGGATGACAAGTAGTAGAAAACAACAATTTTGTGCCAAGTTTAGCCCATAAAGTATTCCAAAAGTAACTCAAGAATTTAACATCGCGACCAGAAACAATAGTCCTAGGCATGCCATGCAACCTAACGACTTCTCTAAAGAACAAATCCGCAATGTTTGAAGCATCATGGGTTTTATGACAAGCTATAAAATGTGCCATCTTAGAGAATCTATCCACAACAACAAAAATAGAATCCCTCCCCTTCTTAGTCCTAGGCAACCCCAAAATAAAGTCCATAGAAATGTCAATCCAAGTTCTTTTTAAGAATAGCACGCAAAAGTGTTCCCAAAGTTCTATTGACAACTTCAGTTTGTCCATCCGTTTGAGGATGACAAGTAGTAGAAAACAACAATTTTGTGCCAAGTTTAGCCCATAAAGTATTCCAAAAGTAACTCAAGAATTTAACATCGCGACCAGAAACAATAGTCCTAGGCATGCCATGCAACCTAGCGACTTCTCTAAAGAACAAATCCGCAATGTTTGAAGCATCATCGGTTTTATGACAAGCTATAAAATGTACCATCTTAGAGAATCTATCCACAACAACAAAAATAGAATCCCTCCCCTTCTTAGTCCTAGGCAACCCCAAAATAAAGTCCATAGAAATGTCAATCCAAGTTCTTTTTAAGAATAGCACGCAAAGTGTTCCCAAAGTTCTATTGACAACTTCAGTTTGTCCATCCGTTTGAGGATGACAAGTAGTAGAAAACAACAATTTTGTGCCAAGTTTAGCCCATAAAGTCTTCCAAAAGTAACTCAAGAATTTAACATCGCGACCAGAAACAATAGTCCTAGGCATTCCATGCAACCTAACGACTTCTCTAAAGAACAAGTCCGCAATGTCTGAAGCATCATCGGCTTTATGACAAGCTATAAAATGTGCCATCTTAGAGAATCTATCCACAACAACAAAAATAGAATCCCTCCCCTTCTTAGTCCTATGCAACCCCAAATAAAGTCCATAGAAAAATAGAATCCCTCCCCTTCTTAGTCCTATGCAACCCCAAAATAAAGTCCATAGAAATGTCAATCCAAGTTCTTTTAAGAATAGCACGCAAAGGTGTTCCCAAAGTTCTATTGTCAACTTCAGTTTGTCCATCGGTTCGAGGATGACAAGTAGTAGAAAACAACAATTTTGTGTCAAGTTTAGCACATAAAGTCTTCCAAAAGTAACTCAATAATTTAACGTCGCGACCAGAAAACAATAGTCCTAGGCATGCCATGCAACCTAACGAATTCTCTAAAGAACAAATCCGCAATGTTTGAAGCATCATGGGTTTTATGACAAGCTATAAAATGTGCCATCTTAGAGAATCTATACACAACAACAAAAATAGAATCCTTCCCATTCTTAGTCCTAGGCAACCCCAAAATAAAGTCCATAGAAATGTCAATCCAAGTTCTTTTTAAGAATAGCACGCAAAAGTGTTCCCAAAGTTCTATTGACAACTTCAGTTTGTCCATCCGTTTGAGGATGACAAGTAGTAGAAAACAACAATTTTGTGCCAAGTTTAGCCCATAAAGTATTCCAAAAGTAACTCAAGAATTTAACATCGCGACCAGAAACAATAGTCCTAAGGCATGCCATGCAACCTAGCGACTTCTCTAAAGAACAAGTCCGCAATGTTTGAAGCATCATCGGTTTTATGACAAGCTATAAAATGTACCATCTTAGAGAATCTATCCACAACAACAAAAATAGAATCCCTCCCCTTCTTAGTCCTAGGCAACCCCAAAATAAAGTCCATAGAAATGTCAATCCAAGTTCTTTTTAAGAATAGCACGCAAAGGTGTTCCCAAAGTTCTATTGACAACTTCAGTTTGTCCATCCGTTTGAGGATGACAAGTAGTAGAAAACAACAATTTTGTGCCAAGTTTAGCCCATAAAGTCTTCCAAAAGTAACTCAAGAATTTAACATCGCGAACAGAAACAATAGTCCTAGGCATGCCATGCAACCTAACGACTTCTCTAAAGAACAAATCCGCAATGTTTGAAGCATCATGGGTTTTATGACAAGCTATAAAATGTGCCATCTTAGAGAATCTATCCACAACAACAAAAATAGAATCCCTCCCCTTCTTAGTCCTATGCAACCCCAAAATAAAGTCCATAGAAATGTCAATCCAAGTTTTTTTAAGAATAGCACGCAAAAGTGTTCCCAAAGTTCTATTGACAACTTCAGTTTGTCCATCCGTTTGAGCATGACAAGTAGTAGAAAACAACAATTTTGTGCCAAGTTTAGCCCATAAAGTATTCCAAAAGTAACTCAAGAATTTAACATCGCGACCATAAACAATAGTCCTAGGCATGCCATGCAACCTAACGACTTCTCTAAAGAACAAATCCGCAATGTTTGAAGCATCATGGGTTTTATGACAAGCTATAAAATGTACCATCTTAGAGAATCTATCCACAACAACAAAAATAGAATCCCTCCCCTTCTTAGTCCTAGGCAACCCCAAAATAAAGTCCATAGAAATGTCAATCAAAGTTCTTTTTAAGAATAGCACGCAAAAGTGTTCCCAATTTCTATTGACAACTTCAGTTTGTCCATCCGTTTGAGGATGACAAGTAGTAGAAAACAACAATTTTGTGCAAAGTTTAGCCCATAAAGTATTCCAAAAGTAACTCAAGAATTTAACATCGCGACCAGAAACAATAGTCCTAGGCATGCCATGCAACCTAGCGACTTCTCTAAAGAACAAGTCCGCAATGTTTGAAGCATCATCGGTTTTATGACAGGCTATAAAATGTTCCATCTTAGAGAATCTATCTACAACAACAAAAATAGAATCCCTCCCCTTCTTAGTCCTATGCAACCCCAAAATAAAGTCCATAGAAATGTCAATCCAAGTTCTTTTTAAGAATAGCACGCAAAGGTGTTCCCAAAGTTCTATTGTCAACTTCAGTTTGTCCATCCGTTCGAGGATGACAAGTAGTAGAAAACAACAATTTTGTGCCAAGTTTAGCACATAAAGTCTTCCAAAAGTAACTCAATAATTTAACGTTGCGACCAGAAAACAATAGTCCTAGGCATGCCATGCAACCTAACGACTTCTCTAAAGAACAAATCCGCAATGTTTGAAGCATCATGGGTTTTATGACAAGCTATAAAATGTGACATCTTAGAGAATCTATACACAACAACAAAAATAGAATCCCTCCCATTCTTAGTCCTAGGCAACCCCAAAATAAAGTCCATAGAAATGTCAATCCAAGTTCTTTTTAAGAATAGCACGCAAAAGTGTTCCCAAAGTTCTATTGACAACTTCAGTTTGTCCATCCGTTTGAGGATGACAAGTAGTAGAAAACAACAATTTTGTGCCAAGTTTAGCCCATAAAGTATTCCAAAAGTAACTCAAGAATTTAACATCGCGACCAGAAACAATAGTCCTAGGCATGCCATGCAACCTAACGACTTCTCTAAAGAACAAATCCGCAATGTTTGAAGCATCATCGGTTTTATGACAAGCTATAAAATGTGCCATCTTAGAGAATCTATCCACAACAACAAAAATAGAATCCCTCCCCTTCTTAGTCCTATGCAACCCCAAAATAAAGTCCATAGAAATGTCAATCCAAGTTTTTTTAAGAATAGCACGTAAAAGTGTTCCCAAAGTTCTATTGACAACTTCAGTTTGTCCATCCGTTTGAGCATGACAAGTAGTAGAAAACAACAATTTTGTGCCAAGTTTAGCCCATAAAGTATTCCAAAAGTAACTCAAGAATTTAACATCGCGACCATAAACAATAGTCCTAGGCATGCCATGCAACCTAACGACTTCTCTAAAGAACAAATCCGCGATGTTTGAAGCATCATGGGTTTATGACAAGCTATAAAATGTACCATCTTAGAGAATCTATCCACAACAACAAAAATAGAATCCCTCCCCTTCTTAGTCCTAGGCAACCCCAAAATAAAGTCCATAGAAATGTCAATCAAAGTTCTTTTTAAGAATAGCACGCAAAAGTGTTCCCAAAGTTCTATTGACAACTTCAGTTTGTCCATCCGTTTGAGGATGACAAGTAGTAGAAAACAACAATTTTGTGCAAAGTTTAGCCCATAAAGTATTCCAAAAGTAACTCAAGAATTTAACATCGCGACCAGAAACAATAGTCCTAGGCATGCCATGCAACCTAACGACTTCTCTAAAGAACAAATCCGCAATGTTTGAAGCATCATGGGTTTTATGACAAGCTATAAAATGTGCCATCTTAGAGAATCTATCTACAACAACAAAAATAGAATCCCTCCCATTCTTAGTCCTAGGCAACCCCAAAATAAAGTCCATAGAAATGTCAATCCAAGTTCTTTTTAAGAATAGCACGCAAAAGTGTTCCCAAAGTTCTATTGACAACTTCAGTTTGTCCATCCGTTTGAGCATGACAAGTAGTAGAAAACAACAATTTTGTGCCAAGTTTAGCCCATAAAGTATTCCAAAAGTTACTCAAGAATTTAACATCGCGACCAGAAACAATAGTCCTAGGCATGCCATGCAACCTAACGACTTCTCTAAAGAACAAATCCGCAATGTTTGAAGCATCATGGGTTTTAATGACAAGCTATAAAATGTGCCATCTTAGAGAATCTATCCACAACAAAATAGAATCCCTCCCCTTCTTAGTCCTAGGCAACCCCAAAATAAAGTCCATAGAAATGTCAATCCAAGTTCTTTTTAAGAATAGCACGCAAAAGTGTTCCCAAAGTTCTATTGACAACTTCAGTTTGTCCATCCGTTTGAGCATGACAAGTAGTAGAAAACAACAATTTTGTGCCAAGTTTAGCCCATAAAGTATTCCAAAAGTAACTCAAGAATTTAACATCGCGACCAGAAACAATAGTCCTAGGCATGCCATGCAACCTAACGACTTCTCTAAAGAACAAATCCGCAATGTTTGAAGCATCATGGGTTTTATGACAAGCTATAAAATGTGCCATCTTAGAGAATCTATCCACAACAACAAAAATAGAATCCCTCCCCTTCTTAGTCCTAGGCAACCCCAAAATAAAGTCCATAGAAATGTCAATCCAAGTTCTTTTTAAGAATAGCACGCAAAAGTGTTCCCAAAGTTCTATTGACAACTTCAGTTTGTCCATCCGTTTGAGGATGACAAGTAGTAGAAAACAACAATTTTGTGCCAAGTTTAGCCCATAAAGTATTCCAAAAGTAACTCAAGAATTTAACATCGCGACCAGAAACAATAGTCCTAGGCATGCCATGCAACCTAACGACTTCTCTAAAGAACAAATCCGCAATGTTTGAAGCATCATCGGTTTTATGACAAGCTATAAAATGTGCCATCTTAGAGAATCTATCCACAACAACAAAAATAGAATCCCTCCCCTTCTTAGTCCTAGGCAACCCCAAAATAAAGTCCATAGAAATGTCAATCCAAGTTCTTTTTAAGAATAGCACGCAAAAGTGTTCCCAAAGTTCTATTGACAACTTCAGTTTGTCCATCCGTTTGAGGATGACAAGTAGTAGAAAACAACAATTTTGTGCCAAGTTTAGCCCATAAAGTATTCCAAAAGTAACTCAAGAATTTAACATCGCGACCAGAAACAATAGTCCTAGGCATGCCATGCAACCTAACGACTTCTCTAAAGAACAAATCCGCAATGTTTGAAGCATCATCGGTTTTATGACAAGCTATAAAATGTGCCATCTTAGAGAATCTATCCACAACAACAAAAATAGAATCCCTCCCCTTCTTAGTCCTAGGCAACCCCAAAATAAAGTCCATAGAAATGTCAATCCAAGTTCTTTTTAAGAATAGCACGCAAAAGTGTTCCCAAAGTTCTATTGACAACTTCAGTTTGTCCATCCGTTTGAGGATGACAAGTAGTAGAAAACAACAATTTTGTGCCAAGTTTAGCCCATAAAGTATTCCAAAAGTAACTCAAGAATTTAACATCGCGACCAGAAACAATAGTCCTAGGCATGCCATGCAACCTAACGACTTCTCTAAAGAACAAATCCGCAATGTTTGAAGCATCATGGGTTTTATGACAAGCTATAAAATGTGCCATCTTAGAGAATCTATCCACAACAACAAAAATAGAATCCCTCCCCTTCTTAGTCCTAGGCAACCCCAAAATAAAGTCCATAGAAATGTCAATCCAAGTTCTTTTTAAGAATAGCACGCAAAAGTGTTCCCAAAGTTCTATTGACAACTTCAGTTTGTCCATCCGTTTGAGGATGACAAGTAGTAGAAAACAACAATTTTGTGCCAAGTTTAGCCCATAAAGTATTCCAAAAGTAACTCAAGAATTTAACATCGCGACCAGAAACAATAGTCCTAGGCATGCCATGCAACCTAACGACTTCTCTAAAGAACAAATCCGCAATGTTTGAAGCATCATGGGTTTTATGACAAGCTATAAAATGTGCCATCTTAGAGAATCTATCCACAACAACAAAAATAGAATCCCTCCCCTTCTTAGTCCTAGGCAACCCCAAAATAAAGTCCATAGAAATGTCAATCCAAGTTCTTTTTAAGAATAGCACGCAAAAGTGTTCCCAAAGTTCTATTGACAACTTCAGTTTGTCCATCCGTTTGAGGATGACAAGTAGTAGAAAACAACAATTTTGTGCCAAGTTTAGCCCATAAAGTATTCCAAAAGTAACTCAAGAATTTAACATCGCGACCAGAAACAATAGTCCTAGGCATGCCATGCAACCTAACGACTTCTCTAAAGAACAAATCCGCAATGTTTGAAGCATCATGGGTTTTATGACAAGCTATAAAATGTGCCATCTTAGAGAATCTATCCACAACAACAAAAATAGAATCCCTCCCCTTCTTAGTCCTAGGCAACCCCAAAATAAAGTCCATAGAAATGTCAATCCAAGTTCTTTTTAAGAATAGCACGCAAAAGTGTTCCCAAAGTTCTATTGACAACTTCAGTTTGTCCATCCGTTTGAGGATGACAAGTAGTAGAAAACAACAATTTTGTGCCAAGTTTAGCCCATAAAGTATTCCAAAAGTAACTCAAGAATTTAACATCGCGACCAGAAACAATAGTCCTAGGCATGCCATGCAACCTAACGACTTCTCTAAAGAACAAATCCGCAATGTTTGAAGCATCATCGGTTTTATGACAAGCTATAAAATGTGCCATCTTAGAGAATCTATCCACAACAACAAAAATAGAATCCCTCCCCTTCTTAGTCCTAGGCAACCCCAAAATAAAGTCCATAGAAATGTCAATCCAAGTTCTTTTTAAGAATAGCACGCAAAAGTGTTCCCAAAGTTCTATTGACAACTTCAGTTTGTCCATCCGTTTGAGGATGACAAGTAGTAGAAAACAACAATTTTGTGCCAAGTTTAGCCCATAAAGTATTCCAAAAGTAACTCAAGAATTTAACATCGCGACCAGAAACAATAGTCCTAGGCATGCCATGCAACCTAACGACTTCTCTAAAGAACAAATCCGCAATGTTTGAAGCATCATCGGTTTTATGACAAGCTATAAAATGTGCCATCTTAGAGAATCTATCCACAACAACAAAAATAGAATCCCTCCCCTTCTTAGTCCTAGGCAACCCCAAAATAAAGTCCATAGAAATGTCAATCCAAGTTCTTTTTAAGAATAGCACGCAAAAGTGTTCCCAAAGTTCTATTGACAACTTCAGTTTGTCCATCCGTTTGAGGATGACAAGTAGTAGAAAACAACAATTTTGTGCCAAGTTTAGCCCATAAAGTATTCCAAAAGTAACTCAAGAATTTAACATCGCGACCAGAAACAATAGTCCTAGGCATGCCATGCAACCTAACGACTTCTCTAAAGAACAAATCCGCAATGTTTGAAGCATCATCGGTTTTATGACAAGCTATAAAATGTGCCATCTTAGAGAATCTATCCACAACAACAAAAATAGAATCCCTCCCCTTCTTAGTCCTAGGCAACCCCAAAATAAAGTCCATAGAAATGTCAATCCAAGTTCTTTTTAAGAATAGCACGCAAAAGTGTTCCCAAAGTTCTATTGACAACTTCAGTTTGTCCATCCGTTTGAGGATGACAAGTAGTAGAAAACAACAATTTTGTGCCAAGTTTAGCCCATAAAGTATTCCAAAAGTAACTCAAGAATTTAACATCGCGACCAGAAACAATAGTCCTAGGCATGCCATGCAACCTAACGACTTCTCTAAAGAACAAATCCGCAATGTTTGAAGCATCATCGGTTTTATGACAAGCTATAAAATGTGCCATCTTAGAGAATCTATCCACAACAACAAAAATAGAATCCCTCCCCTTCTTAGTCCTAGGCAACCCCAAAATAAAGTCCATAGAAATGTCAATCCAAGTTCTTTTTAAGAATAGCACGCAAAAGTGTTCCCAAAGTTCTATTGACAACTTCAGTTTGTCCATCCGTTTGAGGATGACAAGTAGTAGAAAACAACAATTTTGTGCCAAGTTTAGCCCATAAAGTATTCCAAAAGTAACTCAAGAATTTAACATCGCGACCAGAAACAATAGTCCTAGGCATGCCATGCAACCTAACGACTTCTCTAAAGAACAAATCCGCAATGTTTGAAGCATCATCGGTTTTATGACAAGCTATAAAATGTGCCATCTTAGAGAATCTATCCACAACAACAAAAATAGAATCCCTCCCCTTCTTAGTCCTAGGCAACCCCAAAATAAAGTCCATAGAAATGTCAATCCAAGTTCTTTTTAAGAATAGCACGCAAAAGTGTTCCCAAAGTTCTATTGACAACTTCAGTTTGTCCATCCGTTTGAGGATGACAAGTAGTAGAAAACAACAATTTTGTGCCAAGTTTAGCCCATAAAGTATTCCAAAAGTAACTCAAGAATTTAACATCGCGACCAGAAACAATAGTCCTAGGCATGCCATGCAACCTAACGACTTCTCTAAAGAACAAATCCGCAATGTTTGAAGCATCATCGGTTTTATGACAAGCTATAAAATGTGCCATCTTAGAGAATCTATCCACAACAACAAAAATAGAATCCCTCCCCTTCTTAGTCCTAGGCAACCCCAAAATAAAGTCCATAGAAATGTCAATCCAAGTTCTTTTTAAGAATAGCACGCAAAAGTGTTCCCAAAGTTCTATTGACAACTTCAGTTTGTCCATCCGTTTGAGGATGACAAGTAGTAGAAAACAACAATTTTGTGCCAAGTTTAGCCCATAAAGTATTCCAAAAGTAACTCAAGAATTTAACATCGCGACCAGAAACAATAGTCCTAGGCATGCCATGCAACCTAACGACTTCTCTAAAGAACAAATCCGCAATGTTTGAAGCATCATCGGTTTTATGACAAGCTATAAAATGTGCCATCTTAGAGAATCTATCCACAACAACAAAAATAGAATCCCTCCCCTTCTTAGTCCTAGGCAACCCCAAAATAAAGTCCATAGAAATGTCAATCCAAGTTCTTTTTAAGAATAGCACGCAAAAGTGTTCCCAAAGTTCTATTGACAACTTCAGTTTGTCCATCCGTTTGAGGATGACAAGTAGTAGAAAACAACAATTTTGTGCCAAGTTTAGCCCATAAAGTATTCCAAAAGTAACTCAAGAATTTAACATCGCGACCAGAAACAATAGTCCTAGGCATGCCATGCAACCTAACGACTTCTCTAAAGAACAAATCCGCAATGTTTGAAGCATCATCGGTTTTATGACAAGCTATAAAATGTGCCATCTTAGAGAATCTATCCACAACAACAAAAATAGAATCCCTCCCCTTCTTAGTCCTAGGCAACCCCAAAATAAAGTCCATAGAAATGTCAATCCAAGTTCTTTTTAAGAATAGCACGCAAAAGTGTTCCCAAAGTTCTATTGACAACTTCAGTTTGTCCATCCGTTTGAGGATGACAAGTAGTAGAAAACAACAATTTTGTGCCAAGTTTAGCCCATAAAGTATTCCAAAAGTAACTCAAGAATTTAACATCGCGACCAGAAACAATAGTCCTAGGCATGCCATGCAACCTAACGACTTCTCTAAAGAACAAATCCGCAATGTTTGAAGCATCATCGGTTTTATGACAAGCTATAAAATGTGCCATCTTAGAGAATCTATCCACAACAACAAAAATAGAATCCCTCCCCTTCTTAGTCCTAGGCAACCCCAAAATAAAGTCCATAGAAATGTCAATCCAAGTTCTTTTTAAGAATAGCACGCAAAAGTGTTCCCAAAGTTCTATTGACAACTTCAGTTTGTCCATCCGTTTGAGGATGACAAGTAGTAGAAAACAACAATTTTGTGCCAAGTTTAGCCCATAAAGTATTCCAAAAGTAACTCAAGAATTTAACATCGCGACCAGAAACAATAGTCCTAGGCATGCCATGCAACCTAACGACTTCTCTAAAGAACAAATCCGCAATGTTTGAAGCATCATGGGTTTTATGACAAGCTATAAAATGTGCCATCTTAGAGAATCTATCCACAACAACAAAAATAGAATCCCTCCCCTTCTTAGTCCTAGGCAACCCCAAAATAAAGTCCATAGAAATGTCAATCCAAGTTCTTTTTAAGAATAGCACGCAAAAGTGTTCCCAAAGTTCTATTGACAACTTCAGTTTGTCCATCCGTTTGAGGATGACAAGTAGTAGAAAACAACAATTTTGTGCCAAGTTTAGCCCATAAAGTATTCCAAAAGTAACTCAAGAATTTAACATCGCGACCAGAAACAATAGTCCTAGGCATGCCATGCAACCTAACGACTTCTCTAAAGAACAAATCCGCAATGTTTGAAGCATCATCGGTTTTATGACAAGCTATAAAATGTGCCATCTTAGAGAATCTATCCACAACAACAAAAATAGAATCCCTCCCCTTCTTAGTCCTAGGCAACCCCAAAATAAAGTCCATAGAAATGTCAATCCAAGTTCTTTTTAAGAATAGCACGCAAAAGTGTTCCCAAAGTTCTATTGACAACTTCAGTTTGTCCATCCGTTTGAGGATGACAAGTAGTAGAAAACAACAATTTTGTGCCAAGTTTAGCCCATAAAGTCTTCCAAAAGTAACTCAAGAATTTAACATCGCGACCAGAAACAATAGTCCTAGGCATGCCATGCAACCTAACGACTTCTCTAAAGAACAAATCCGCAATGTTTGAAGCATCATGGGTTTTATGACAAGCTATAAAATGTGCCATCTTAGAGAATCTATCCACAACAACAAAAATAGAATCCCTCCCCTTCTTAGTCCTAGGCAACCCCAAAATAAAGTCCATAGAAATGTCAATCCAAGTTCTTTTTAAGAATAGCACGCAAAAGTGTTCCCAAAGTTCTATTGACAACTTCAGTTTGTCCATCCGTTTGAGGATGACAAGTAGTAGAAAACAACAATTTTGTGCCAAGTTTAGCCCATAAAGTATTCCAAAAGTAACTCAAGAATTTAACATCGCGACCAGAAACAATAGTCCTAGGCATGCCATGCAACCTAACGACTTCTCTAAAGAACAAATCCGCAATGTTTGAAGCATCATGGGTTTTATGACAAGCTATAAAATGTGCCATCTTAGAGAATCTATCCACAACAACAAAAATAGAATCCCTCCCCTTCTTAGTCCTAGGCAACCCCAAAATAAAGTCCATAGAAATGTCAATCCAAGTTCTTTTTAAGAATAGCACGCAAAAGTGTTCCCAAAGTTCTATTGACAACTTCAGTTTGTCCATCCGTTTGAGGATGACAAGTAGTAGAAAACAACAATTTTGTGCCAAGTTTAGCCCATAAAGTATTCCAAAAGTAACTCAAGAATTTAACATCGCGACCAGAAACAATAGTCCTAGGCATGCCATGCAACCTAACGACTTCTCTAAAGAACAAATCCGCAATGTTTGAAGCATCATCGGTTTTATGACAAGCTATAAAATGTGCCATCTTAGAGAATCTATCCACAACAACAAAAATAGAATCCCTCCCCTTCTTAGTCCTAGGCAACCCCAAAATAAAGTCCATAGAAATGTCAATCCAAGTTCTTTTTAAGAATAGCACGCAAAAGTGTTCCCAAAGTTCTATTGACAACTTCAGTTTGTCCATCCGTTTGAGGATGACAAGTAGTAGAAAACAACAATTTTGTGCCAAGTTTAGCCCATAAAGTATTCCAAAAGTAACTCAAGAATTTAACATCGCGACCAGAAACAATAGTCCTAGGCATGCCATGCAACCTAACGACTTCTCTAAAGAACAAATCCGCAATGTTTGAAGCATCATGGGTTTTATGACAAGCTATGTAAATCTATCCACAACAACAAAAATAGAATCCCTCCCCTTCTTAGTCCTAGGCAACCCCAAAATAAAGTCCATAGAAATGTCAATCCAAGTTCTTTTTAAGAATAGCACGCAAAAGTGTTCCCAAAGTTCTATTGACAACTTCAGTTTGTCCATCCGTTTGAGGATGACAAGTAGTAGAAAACAACAATTTTGTGCCAAGTTTAGCCCATAAAGTATTCCAAAAGTAACTCAAGAATTTAACATCGCGACCAGAAACAATAGTCCTAGGCATGCCATGCAACCTAACGACTTCTCTAAAGAACAAATCCGCAATGTTTGAAGCATCATCGGTTTTATGACAAGCTATAAAATGTGCCATCTTAGAGAATCTATCCACAACAACAAAAATAGAATCCCTCCCCTTCTTAGTCCTAGGCAACCCCAAAATAAAGTCCATAGAAATGTCAATCCAAGTTCTTTTTAAGAATAGCACGCAAAAGTGTTCCCAAAGTTCTATTGACAACTTCAGTTTGTCCATCCGTTTGAGGATGACAAGTAGTAGAAAACAACAATTTTGTGCCAAGTTTAGCCCATAAAGTATTCCAAAAGTAACTCAAGAATTTAACATCGCGACCAGAAACAATAGTCCTAGGCATGCCATGCAACCTAACGACTTCTCTAAAGAACAAATCCGCAATGTTTGAAGCATCATGGGTTTTATGACAAGCTATAAAATGTGCCATCTTAGAGAATCTATCCACAACAACAAAAATAGAATCCCTCCCCTTCTTAGTCCTAGGCAACCCCAAAATAAAGTCCATAGAAATGTCAATCCAAGTTCTTTTTAAGAATAGCACGCAAAAGTGTTCCCAAAGTTCTATTGACAACTTCAGTTTGTCCATCCGTTTGAGGATGACAAGTAGTAGAAAACAACAATTTTGTGCCAAGTTTAGCCCATAAAGTATTCCAAAAGTAACTCAAGAATTTAACATCGCGACCAGAAACAATAGTCCTAGGCATGCCATGCAACCTAACGACTTCTCTAAAGAACAAATCCGCAATGTTTGAAGCATCATGGGTTTTATGACAAGCTATAAAATGTGCCATCTTAGAGAATCTATCCACAACAACAAAAATAGAATCCCTCCCCTTCTTAGTCCTAGGCAACCCCAAAATAAAGTCCATAGAAATGTCAATCCAAGTTCTTTTTAAGAATAGCACGCAAAAGTGTTCCCAAAGTTCTATTGACAACTTCAGTTTGTCCATCCGTTTGAGGATGACAAGTAGTAGAAAACAACAATTTTGTGCCAAGTTTAGCCCATAAAGTATTCCAAAAGTAACTCAAGAATTTAACATCGCGACCAGAAACAATAGTCCTAGGCATGCCATGCAACCTAACGACTTCTCTAAAGAACAAATCCGCAATGTTTGAAGCATCATGGGTTTTATGACAAGCTATAAAATGTGCCATCTTAGAGAATCTATCCACAACAACAAAAATAGAATCCCTCCCCTTCTTAGTCCTAGGCAACCCCAAAATAAAGTCCATAGAAATGTCAATCCAAGTTCTTTTTAAGAATAGCACGCAAAAGTGTTCCCAAAGTTCTATTGACAACTTCAGTTTGTCCATCCGTTTGAGGATGACAAGTAGTAGAAAACAACAATTTTGTGCCAAGTTTAGCCCATAAAGTATTCCAAAAGTAACTCAAGAATTTAACATCGCGACCAGAAACAATAGTCCTAGGCATGCCATGCAACCTAACGACTTCTCTAAAGAACAAATCCGCAATGTTTGAAGCATCATGGGTTTTATGACAAGCTATAAAATGTGCCATCTTAGAGAATCTATCCACAACAACAAAAATAGAATCCCTCCCCTTCTTAGTCCTAGGCAACCCCAAAATAAAGTCCATAGAAATGTCAATCCAAGTTCTTTTTAAGAATAGCACGCAAAAGTGTTCCCAAAGTTCTATTGACAACTTCAGTTTGTCCATCCGTTTGAGGATGACAAGTAGTAGAAAACAACAATTTTGTGCCAAGTTTAGCCCATAAAGTATTCCAAAAGTAACTCAAGAATTTAACATCGCGACCAGAAACAATAGTCCTAGGCATGCCATGCAACCTAACGACTTCTCTAAAGAACAAATCCGCAATGTTTGAAGCATCATGGGTTTTATGACAAGCTATAAAATGTGCCATCTTAGAGAATCTATCCACAACAACAAAAATAGAATCCCTCCCCTTCTTAGTCCTAGGCAACCCCAAAATAAAGTCCATAGAAATGTCAATCCAAGTTCTTTTTAAGAATAGCACGCAAAAGTGTTCCCAAAGTTCTATTGACAACTTCAGTTTGTCCATCCGTTTGAGGATGACAAGTAGTAGAAAACAACAATTTTGTGCCAAGTTTAGCCCATAAAGTATTCCAAAAGTAACTCAAGAATTTAACATCGCGACCAGAAACAATAGTCCTAGGCATGCCATGCAACCTAACGACTTCTCTAAAGAACAAATCCGCAATGTTTGAAGCATCATCGGTTTTATGACAAGCTATAAAATGTGCCATCTTAGAGAATCTATCCACAACAACAAAATAGAATCCCTCCCCTTCTTAGTCCTAGGCAACCCCAAAATAAAGTCCATAGAAATGTCAATCCAAGTTCTTTTTAAGAATAGCACGCAAAAGTGTTCCCAAAGTTCTATTGACAACTTCAGTTTGTCCATCCGTTTGAGGATGACAAGTAGTAGAAAACAACAATTTTGTGCCAAGTTTAGCCCATAAAGTATTCCAAAAGTAACTCAAGAATTTAACATCGCGACCAGAAACAATAGTCCTAGGCATGCCATGCAACCTAACGACTTCTCTAAAGAACAAATCCGCAATGTTTGAAGCATCATGGGTTTTATGACAAGCTATAAAATGTGCCATCTTAGAGAATCTATCCACAACAACAAAAATAGAATCCCTCCCCTTCTTAGTCCTAGGCAACCCCAAAATAAAGTCCATAGAAATGTCAATCCAAGTTCTTTTTAAGAATAGCACGCAAAAGTGTTCCCAAAGTTCTATTGACAACTTCAGTTTGTCCATCCGTTTGAGGATGACAAGTAGTAGAAAACAACAATTTTGTGCCAAGTTTAGCCCATAAAGTATTCCAAAAGTAACTCAAGAATTTAACATCGCGACCAGAAACAATAGTCCTAGGCATGCCATGCAACCTAACGACTTCTCTAAAGAACAAATCCGCAATGTTTGAAGCATCATCGGTTTTATGACAAGCTATAAAATGTGCCATCTTAGAGAATCTATCCACAACAACAAAAATAGAATCCCTCCCCTTCTTAGTCCTAGGCAACCCCAAAATAAAGTCCATAGAAATGTCAATCCAAGTTCTTTTTAAGAATAGCACGCAAAAGTGTTCCCAAAGTTCTATTGACAACTTCAGTTTGTCCATCCGTTTGAGGATGACAAGTAGTAGAAAACAACAATTTTGTGCCAAGTTTAGCCCATAAAGTATTCCAAAAGTAACTCAAGAATTTAACATCGCGACCAGAAACAATAGTCCTAGGCATGCCATGCAACCTAACGACTTCTCTAAAGAACAAATCCGCAATGTTTGAAGCATCATCGGTTTTATGACAAGCTATAAAATGTGCCATCTTAGAGAATCTATCCACAACAACAAAAATAGAATCCCTCCCCTTCTTAGTCCTAGGCAACCCCAAAATAAAGTCCATAGAAATGTCAATCCAAGTTCTTTTTAAGAATAGCACGCAAAAGTGTTCCCAAAGTTCTATTGACAACTTCAGTTTGTCCATCCGTTTGAGGATGACAAGTAGTAGAAAACAACAATTTTGTGCCAAGTTTAGCCCATAAAGTATTCCAAAAGTAACTCAAGAATTTAACATCGCGACCAGAAACAATAGTCCTAGGCATGCCATGCAACCTAACGACTTCTCTAAAGAACAAATCCGCAATGTTTGAAGCATCATCGGTTTTATGACAAGCTATAAAATGTGCCATCTTAGAGAATCTATCCACAACAACAAAAATAGAATCCCTCCCCTTCTTAGTCCTAGGCAACCCCAAAATAAAGTCCATAGAAATGTCAATCCAAGTTCTTTTTAAGAATAGCACGCAAAAGTGTTCCCAAAGTTCTATTGACAACTTCAGTTTGTCCATCCGTTTGAGGATGACAAGTAGTAGAAAACAACAATTTTGTGCCAAGTTTAGCCCATAAAGTATTCCAAAAGTAACTCAAGAATTTAACATCGCGACCAGAAACAATAGTCCTAGGCATGCCATGCAACCTAACGACTTCTCTAAAGAACAAATCCGCAATGTTTGAAGCATCATGGGTTTTATGACAAGCTATAAAATGTGCCATCTTAGAGAATCTATCCACAACAACAAAAATAGAATCCCTCCCCTTCTTAGTCCTAGGCAACCCCAAAATAAAGTCCATAGAAATGTCAATCCAAGTTCTTTTTAAGAATAGCACGCAAAAGTGTTCCCAAAGTTCTATTGACAACTTCAGTTTGTCCATCCGTTTGAGGATGACAAGTAGTAGAAAACAACAATTTTGTGCCAAGTTTAGCCCATAAAGTATTCCAAAAGTAACTCAAGAATTTAACATCGCGACCAGAAACAATAGTCCTAGGCATGCCATGCAACCTAACGACTTCTCTAAAGAACAAATCCGCAATGTTTGAAGCATCATGGGTTTTATGACAAGCTATAAAATGTGCCATCTTAGAGAATCTATCCACAACAACAAAAATAGAATCCCTCCCCTTCTTAGTCCTAGGCAACCCCAAAATAAAGTCCATAGAAATGTCAATCCAAGTTCTTTTTAAGAATAGCACGCAAAAGTGTTCCCAAAGTTCTATTGACAACTTCAGTTTGTCCATCCGTTTGAGGATGACAAGTAGTAGAAAACAACAATTTTGTGCCAAGTTTAGCCCATAAAGTATTCCAAAAGTAACTCAAGAATTTAACATCGCGACCAGAAACAATAGTCCTAGGCATGCCATGCAACCTAACGACTTCTCTAAAGAACAAATCCGCAATGTTTGAAGCATCATCGGTTTTATGACAAGCTATAAAATGTGCCATCTTAGAGAATCTATCCACAACAACAAAAATAGAATCCCTCCCCTTCTTAGTCCTAGGCAACCCCAAAATAAAGTCCATAGAAATGTCAATCCAAGTTCTTTTTAAGAATAGCACGCAAAAGTGTTCCCAAAGTTCTATTGACAACTTCAGTTTGTCCATCCGTTTGAGGATGACAAGTAGTAGAAAACAACAATTTTGTGCCAAGTTTAGCCCATAAAGTATTCCAAAAGTAACTCAAGAATTTAACATCGCGACCAGAAACAATAGTCCTAGGCATGCCATGCAACCTAACGACTTCTCTAAAGAACAAATCCGCAATGTTTGAAGCATCATGGGTTTTATGACAAGCTATAAAATGTGCCATCTTAGAGAATCTATCCACAACAACAAAAATAGAATCCCTCCCCTTCTTAGTCCTAGGCAACCCCAAAATAAAGTCCATAGAAATGTCAATCCAAGTTCTTTTTAAGAATAGCACGCAAAAGTGTTCCCAAAGTTCTATTGACAACTTCAGTTTGTCCATCCGTTTGAGGATGACAAGTAGTAGAAAACAACAATTTTGTGCCAAGTTTAGCCCATAAAGTATTCCAAAAGTAACTCAAGAATTTAACATCGCGACCAGAAACAATAGTCCTAGGCATGCCATGCAACCTAACGACTTCTCTAAAGAACAAATCCGCAATGTTTGAAGCATCATGGGTTTTATGACAAGCTATAAAATGTGCCATCTTAGAGAATCTATCCACAACAACAAAAATAGAATCCCTCCCCTTCTTAGTCCTAGGCAACCCCAAAATAAAGTCCATAGAAATGTCAATCCAAGTTCTTTTTAAGAATAGCACGCAAAAGTGTTCCCAAAGTTCTATTGACAACTTCAGTTTGTCCATCCGTTTGAGGATGACAAGTAGTAGAAAACAACAATTTTGTGCCAAGTTTAGCCCATAAAGTATTCCAAAAGTAACTCAAGAATTTAACATCGCGACCAGAAACAATAGTCCTAGGCATGCCATGCAACCTAACGACTTCTCTAAAGAACAAATCCGCAATGTTTGAAGCATCATGGGTTTTATGACAAGCTATAAAATGTGCCATCTTAGAGAATCTATCCACAACAACAAAAATAGAATCCCTCCCCTTCTTAGTCCTAGGCAACCCCAAAATAAAGTCCATAGAAATGTCAATCCAAGTTCTTTTTAAGAATAGCACGCAAAAGTGTTCCCAAAGTTCTATTGACAACTTCAGTTTGTCCATCCGTTTGAGGATGACAAGTAGTAGAAAACAACAATTTTGTGCCAAGTTTAGCCCATAAAGTATTCCAAAAGTAACTCAAGAATTTAACATCGCGACCAGAAACAATAGTCCTAGGCATGCCATGCAACCTAACGACTTCTCTAAAGAACAAATCCGCAATGTTTGAAGCATCATCGGTTTTATGACAAGCTATAAAATGTGCCATCTTAGAGAATCTATCCACAACAACAAAAATAGAATCCCTCCCCTTCTTAGTCCTATGCAACCCCAAAATAAAGTCCATAGAAATGTCAATCCAAGTTCTTTTTAAGAATAGCACGCAAAGTGTTCCCAAAGTTCTATTGACAACTTCAGTTTGTCCATCCGTTTGAGGATGACAAGTAGTAGAAAACAACAATTTTGTGCCAAGTTTAGCCCATAAAGTATTCCAAAAGTAACTCAAGAATTTAACATCGCGACCAGAAACAATAGTCCTAGGCATGCCATGCAACCTAACGACTTCTCTAAAGAACAAATCCGCAATGTTTGAAGCATCATGGGTTTTATGACAAGCTATAAAATGTGCCATCTTAGAGAATCTATCCACAACAACAAAAATAGAATCCCTCCCCTTCTTAGTCCTAGGCAACCCCAAAATAAAGTCCATAGAAATGTCAATCCAAGTTCTTTTTAAGAATAGCACGCAAAAGTGTTCCCAAAGTTCTATTGACAACTTCAGTTTGTCCATCCGTTTGAGGATGACAAGTAGTAGAAAACAACAATTTTGTGCCAAGTTTAGCCCATAAAGTATTCCAAAAGTAACTCAAGAATTTAACATCGCGACCAGAAACAATAGTCCTAGGCATGCCATGCAACCTAACGACTTCTCTAAAGAACAAATCCGCAATGTTTGAAGCATCATCGGGTTTTATGACAAGCTATAAAATGTGCCATCTTAGAGAATCTATCCACAACAACAAAAATAGAATCCCTCCCCTTCTTAGTCCTAGGCAACCCCAAAATAAAGTCCATAGAAATGTCAATCCAAGTTCTTTTTAAGAATAGCACGCAAAAGTGTTCCCAAAGTTCTATTGACAACTTCAGTTTGTCCATCCGTTTGAGGATGACAAGTAGTAGAAAACAACAATTTTGTGCCAAGTTTAGCCCATAAAGTATTCCAAAAGTAACTCAAGAATTTAACATCGCGACCAGAAACAATAGTCCTAGGCATGCCATGCAACCTAACGACTTCTCTAAAGAACAAATCCGCAATGTTTGAAGCATCATCGGTTTTATGACAAGCTATAAAATGTGCCATCTTAGAGAATCTATCCACAACAACACCCTTCTTAGTCCTAGGCAACCCCAAAATAAAGTCCATAGAAATGTCAATCCAAGTTCTTTTTAAGAATAGCACGCAAAAGTGTTCCCAAAGTTCTATTGACAACTTCAGTTTGTCCATCCGTTTGAGGATGACAAGTAGTAGAAAACAACAATTTTGTGCCAAGTTTAGCCCATAAAGTATTCCAAAAGTAACTCAAGAATTTAACATCGCGACCAGAAACAATAGTCCTAGGCATGCCATGCAACCTAACGACTTCTCTAAAGAACAAATCCGCAATGTTTGAAGCATCATCGGTTTTATGACAAGCTATAAAATGTGCCATCTTAGAGAATCTATCCACAACAACAAAAATAGAATCCCTCCCCTTCTTAGTCCTAGGCAACCCCAAAATAAAGTCCATAGAAATGTCAATCCAAGTTCTTTTTAAGAATAGCACGCAAAAGTGTTCCCAAAGTTCTATTGACAACTTCAGTTTGTCCATCCGTTTGAGGATGACAAGTAGTAGAAAACAACAATTTTGTGCCAAGTTTAGCCCATAAAGTATTCCAAAAGTAACTCAAGAATTTAACATCGCGACCAGAAACAATAGTCCTAGGCATGCCATGCAACCTAACGACTTCTCTAAAGAACAAATCCGCAATGTTTGAAGCATCATGGGTTTTATGACAAGCTATAAAATGTGCCATCTTAGAGAATCTATCCACAACAACAAAAATAGAATCCCTCCCCTTCTTAGTCCTAGGCAACCCCAAAATAAAGTCCATAGAAATGTCAATCCAAGTTCTTTTTAAGAATAGCACGCAAAAGTGTTCCCAAAGTTCTATTGACAACTTCAGTTTGTCCATCCGTTTGAGGATGACAAGTAGTAGAAAACAACAATTTTGTGCCAAGTTTAGCCCATAAAGTATTCCAAAAGTAACTCAAGAATTTAACATCGCGACCAGAAACAATAGTCCTAGGCATGCCATGCAACCTAACGACTTCTCTAAAGAACAAATCCGCAATGTTTGAAGCATCATGGGTTTTATGACAAGCTATAAAATGTGCCATCTTAGAGAATCTATCCACAACAACAAAAATAGAATCCCTCCCCTTCTTAGTCCTAGGCAACCCCAAAATAAAGTCCATAGAAATGTCAATCCAAGTTCTTTTTAAGAATAGCACGCAAAAGTGTTCCCAAAGTTCTATTGACAACTTCAGTTTGTCCATCCGTTTGAGGATGACAAGTAGTAGAAAACAACAATTTTGTGCCAAGTTTAGCCCATAAAGTATTCCAAAAGTAACTCAAGAATTTAACATCGCGACCAGAAACAATAGTCCTAGGCATGCCATGCAACCTAACGACTTCTCTAAAGAACAAATCCGCAATGTTTGAAGCATCATGGGTTTTATGACAAGCTATAAAATGTGCCATCTTAGAGAATCTATCCACAACAACAAAAATAGAATCCCTCCCCTTCTTAGTCCTATGCAACCCCAAAATAAAGTCCATAGAAATGTCAATCCAAGTTCTTTTTAAGAATAGCACGCAAAAGTGTTCCCAAAGTTCTATTGACAACTTCAGTTTGTCCATCCGTTTGAGGATGACAAGTAGTAGAAAACAACAATTTTGTGCCAAGTTTAGCCCATAAAGTATTCCAAAAGTAACTCAAGAATTTAACATCGCGACCAGAAACAATAGTCCTAGGCATGCCATGCAACCTAACGACTTCTCTAAAGAACAAATCCGCAATGTTTGAAGCATCATGGGTTTTATGACAAGCTATAAAATGTGCCATCTTAGAGAATCTATCCACAACAACAAAAATAGAATCCCTCCCCTTCTTAGTCCTAGGCAACCCCAAAATAAAGTCCATAGAAATGTCAATCCAAGTTCTTTTTAAGAATAGCACGCAAAAGT
Source organism: Primulina eburnea (assembly GCF_022965805.1). Lineage (NCBI taxonomy): Eukaryota > Viridiplantae > Streptophyta > Magnoliopsida > Lamiales > Gesneriaceae > Primulina > Primulina eburnea. The sequence goes on from NW_027331547.1 coordinate 128,464, forward strand.
GTTCCCAAAGTTCTATTGACAACTTCAGTTTGTCCATCCGTTTGAGGATGACAAGTAGTAGAAAACAACAATTTTGTGCCAAGTTTAGCCCATAAAGTATTCCAAAAGTAACTCAAGAATTTAACATCGCGACCAGAAACAATAGTCCTAGGCATGCCATGCAACCTAACGACTTCTCTAAAGAACAAATCCGCAATGTTTGAAGCATCATGGGTTTTATGACAAGCTATAAAATGTGCCATCTTAGAGAATCTATCCACAACAACAAAAATAGAATCCCTCCCCTTCTTAGTCCTAGGCAACCCCAAAATAAAGTCCATAGAAATGTCAATCCAAGTTCTTTTTAAGAATAGCACGCAAAAGTGTTCCCAAAGTTCTATTGACAACTTCAGTTTGTCCATCCGTTTGAGGATGACAAGTAGTAGAAAACAACAATTTTGTGCCAAGTTTAGCCCATAAAGTATTCCAAAAGTAACTCAAGAATTTAACATCGCGACCAGAAACAATAGTCCTAGGCATGCCATGCAACCTAACGACTTCTCTAAAGAACAAATCCGCAATGTTTGAAGCATCATGGGTTTTATGACAAGCTATAAAATGTGCCATCTTAGAGAATCTATCCACAACAACAAAAATAGAATCCCTCCCCTTCTTAGTCCTAGGCAACCCCAAAATAAAGTCCATAGAAATGTCAATCCAAGTTCTTTTTAAGAATAGCACGCAAAAGTGTTCCCAAAGTTCTATTGACAACTTCAGTTTGTCCATCCGTTTGAGGATGACAAGTAGTAGAAAACAACAATTTTGTGCCAAGTTTAGCCCATAAAGTATTCCAAAAGTAACTCAAGAATTTAACATCGCGACCAGAAACAATAGTCCTAGGCATGCCATGCAACCTAACGACTTCTCTAAAGAACAAATCCGCAATGTTTGAAGCATCATGGGTTTTATGACAAGCTATAAAATGTGCCATCTTAGAGAATCTATCCACAACAACAAAAATAGAATCCCTCCCCTTCTTAGTCCTAGGCAACCCCAAAATAAAGTCCATAGAAATGTCAATCCAAGTTCTTTTTAAGAATAGCACGCAAAAGTGTTCCCAAAGTTCTATTGACAACTTCAGTTTGTCCATCCGTTTGAGGATGACAAGTAGTAGAAAACAACAATTTTGTGCCAAGTTTAGCCCATAAAGTATTCCAAAAGTAACTCAAGAATTTAACATCGCGACCAGAAACAATAGTCCTAGGCATGCCATGCAACCTAACGACTTCTCTAAAGAACAAATCCGCAATGTTTGAAGCATCATGGGTTTTATGACAAGCTATAAAATGTGCCATCTTAGAGAATCTATCCACAACAACAAAAATAGAATCCCTCCCCTTCTTAGTCCTAGGCAACCCCAAAATAAAGTCCATAGAAATGTCAATCCAAGTTCTTTTTAAGAATAGCACGCAAAAGTGTTCCCAAAGTTCTATTGACAACTTCAGTTTGTCCATCCGTTTGAGCATGACAAGTAGTAGAAAACAACAATTTTGTGCCAAGTTTAGCCCATAAAGTATTCCAAAAGTAACTCAAGAATTTAACATCGCGACCAGAAACAATAGTCCTAGGCATGCCATGCAACCTAACGACTTCTCTAAAGAACAAATCCGCAATGTTTGAAGCATCATGGGTTTTATGACAAGCTATAAAATGTGCCATCTTAGAGAATCTATCCACAACAACAAAAATAGAATCCCTCCCCTTCTTAGTCCTAGGCAACCCCAAAATAAAGTCCATAGAAATGTCAATCCAAGTTCTTTTTAAGAATAGCACGCAAAAGTGTTCCCAAAGTTCTATTGACAACTTCAGTTTGTCCATCCGTTTGAGGATGACAAGTAGTAGAAAACAACAATTTTGTGCCAAGTTTAGCCCATAAAGTATTCCAAAAGTAACTCAAGAATTTAACATCGCGACCAGAAACAATAGTCCTAGGCATGCCATGCAACCTAACGACTTCTCTAAAGAACAAATCCGCAATGTTTGAAGCATCATCGGTTTTATGACAAGCTATAAAATGTGCCATCTTAGAGAATCTATCCACAACAACAAAAATAGAATCCCTCCCCTTCTTAGTCCTAGGCAACCCCAAAATAAAGTCCATAGAAATGTCAATCCAAGTTCTTTTTAAGAATAGCACGCAAAAGTGTTCCCAAAGTTCTATTGACAACTTCAGTTTGTCCATCCGTTTGAGGATGACAAGTAGTAGAAAACAACAATTTTGTGCCAAGTTTAGCCCATAAAGTATTCCAAAAGTAACTCAAGAATTTAACATCGCGACCAGAAACAATAGTCCTAGGCATGCCATGCAACCTAACGACTTCTCTAAAGAACAAATCCGCAATGTTTGAAGCATCATCGGTTTTATGACAAGCTATAAAATGTGCCATCTTAGAGAATCTATCCACAACAACAAAAATAGAATCCCTCCCCTTCTTAGTCCTATGCAACCCCAAAATAAAGTCCATAGAAATGTCAATCCAAGTTCTTTTTAAGAATAGCACGCAAAGTGTTCCCAAAGTTCTATTGACAACTTCAGTTTGTCCATCCGTTTGAGGATGACAAGTAGTAGAAAACAACAATTTTGTGCCAAGTTTAGCCCATAAAGTCTTCCAAAAGTAACTCAAGAATTTAACATCGCGACCAGAAACAATAGTCCTAGGCATGCCATGCAACCTAACGACTTCTCTAAAGAACAAATCCGCAATGTTTGAAGCATCATGGGTTTTATGACAAGCTATAAAATGTGCCATCTTAGAGAATCTATCCACAACAACAAAAATAGAATCCCTCCCCTTCTTAGTCCTAGGCAACCCCAAAATAAAGTCCATAGAAATGTCAATCCAAGTTCTTTTTAAGAATAGCACGCAAAAGTGTTCCCAAAGTTCTATTGACAACTTCAGTTTGTCCATCCGTTTGAGGCATGACAAGTAGTAGAAAACAACAATTTTGTGCCAAGTTTAGCCCATAAAGTATTCCAAAAGTAACTCAAGAATTTAACATCGCGACCAGAAACAATAGTCCTAGGCATGCCATGCAACCTAACGACTTCTCTAAAGAACAAATCCGCAATGTTTGAAGCATCATGGGTTTTATGACAAGCTATAAAATGTGCCATCTTAGAGAATCTATCCACAACAACAAAAATAGAATCCCTCCCCTTCTTAGTCCTATGCAACCCCAAAATAAAGTCCATAGAAATGTCAATCCAAGTTCTTTTTAAGAATAGCACGCAAAAGTGTTCCCAAAGTTCTATTGACAACTTCAGTTTGTCCATCCGTTTGAGGATGACAAGTAGTAGAAAACAACAATTTTGTGCCAAGTTTAGCCCATAAAGTCTTCCAAAAGTAACTCAAGAATTTAACATCGCGACCAGAAACAATAGTCCTAGGCATGCCATGCAACCTAACGACTTCTCTAAAGAACAAATCCGCAATGTTTGAAGCATCATGGGTTTTATGACAAGCTATAAAATGTGCCATCTTAGAGAATCTATCCACAACAACAAAAATAGAATCCCTCCCCTTCTTAGTCCTAGGCAACCCCAAAATAAAGTCCATAGAAATGTCAATCCAAGTTCTTTTTAAGAATAGCACGCAAAAGTGTTCCCAAAGTTCTATTGACAACTTCAGTTTGTCCATCCGTTTGAGGATGACAAGTAGTAGAAAACAACAATTTTGTGCCAAGTTTAGCCCATAAAGTATTCCAAAAGTAACTCAAGAATTTAACATCGCGACCAGAAACAATAGTCCTAGGCATGCCATGCAACCTAACGACTTCTCTAAAGAACAAATCCGCAATGTTTGAAGCATCATGGGTTTTATGACAAGCTATAAAATGTGCCATCTTAGAGAATCTATCCACAACAACAAAAATAGAATCCCTCCCCTTCTTAGTCCTATGCAACCCCAAAATAAAGTCCATAGAAATGTCAATCCAAGTTCTTTTTAAGAATAGCACGCAAAAGTGTTCCCAAAGTTCTATTGACAACTTCAGTTTGTCCATCCGTTTGAGGATGACAAGTAGTAGAAAACAACAATTTTGTGCCAAGTTTAGCCCATAAAGTATTCCAAAAGTAACTCAAGAATTTAACATCGCGACCAGAAACAATAGTCCTAGGCATGCCATGCAACCTAACGACTTCTCTAAAGAACAAATCCGCAATGTTTGAAGCATCATGGGTTTTATGACAAGCTATAAAATGTGCCATCTTAGAGAATCTATCCACAACAACAAAAATAGAATCCCTCCCCTTCTTAGTCCTAGGCAACCCCAAAATAAAGTCCATAGAAATGTCAATCCAAGTTCTTTTTAAGAATAGCACGCAAAAGTGTTCCCAAAGTTCTATTGACAACTTCAGTTTGTCCATCCGTTTGAGGATGACAAGTAGTAGAAAACAACAATTTTGTGCCAAGTTTAGCCCATAAAGTATTCCAAAAGTAACTCAAGAATTTAACATCGCGACCAGAAACAATAGTCCTAGGCATGCCATGCAACCTAACGACTTCTCTAAAGAACAAATCCGCAATGTTTGAAGCATCATGGGTTTTATGACAAGCTATAAAATGTGCCATCTTAGAGAATCTATCCACAACAACAAAAATAGAATCCCTCCCCTTCTTAGTCCTAGGCAACCCCAAAATAAAGTCCATAGAAATGTCAATCCAAGTTCTTTTTAAGAATAGCACGCAAAAGTGTTCCCAAAGTTCTATTGACAACTTCAGTTTGTCCATCCGTTTGAGGATGACAAGTAGTAGAAAACAACAATTTTGTGCCAAGTTTAGCCCATAAAGTATTCCAAAAGTAACTCAAGAATTTAACATCGCGACCAGAAACAATAGTCCTAGGCATGCCATGCAACCTAACGACTTCTCTAAAGAACAAATCCGCAATGTTTGAAGCATCATGGTTTTATGACAAGCTATAAAATGTGCCATCTTAGAGAATCTATCCACAACAACAAAATAGAATCCCTCCCCTTCTTAGTCCTAGGCAACCCCAAAATAAAGTCCATAGAAATGTCAATCCAAGTTCTTTTTAAGAATAGCACGCAAAAGTGTTCCCAAAGTTCTATTGACAACTTCAGTTTGTCCATCCGTTTGAGGATGACAAGTAGTAGAAAACAACAATTTTGTGCCAAGTTTAGCCCATAAAGTATTCCAAAAGTAACTCAAGAATTTAACATCGCGACCAGAAACAATAGTCCTAGGCATGCCATGCAACCTAACGACTTCTCTAAAGAACAAATCCGCAATGTTTGAAGCATCATGGGTTTTATGACAAGCTATAAAATGTGCCATCTTAGAGAATCTATCCACAACAACAAAAATAGAATCCCTCCCCTTCTTAGTCCTAGGCAACCCCAAAATAAAGTCCATAGAAATGTCAATCCAAGTTCTTTTTAAGAATAGCACGCAAAAGTGTTCCCAAAGTTCTATTGACAACTTCAGTTTGTCCATCCGTTTGAGGATGACAAGTAGTAGAAAACAACAATTTTGTGCCAAGTTTAGCCCATAAAGTATTCCAAAAGTAACTCAAGAATTTAACATCGCGACCAGAAACAATAGTCCTAGGCATGCCATGCAACCTAACGACTTCTCTAAAGAACAAATCCGCAATGTTTGAAGCATCATCGGTTTTATGACAAGCTATAAAATGTGCCATCTTAGAGAATCTATCCACAACAACAAAAATAGAATCCCTCCCCTTCTTAGTCCTAGGCAACCCCAAAATAAAGTCCATAGAAATGTCAATCCAAGTTCTTTTTAAGAATAGCACGCAAAAGTGTTCCCAAAGTTCTATTGACAACTTCAGTTTGTCCATCCGTTTGAGGATGACAAGTAGTAGAAAACAACAATTTTGTGCCAAGTTTAGCCCATAAAGTCTTCCAAAAGTAACTCAAGAATTTAACATCGCGACCAGAAACAATAGTCCTAGGCATGCCATGCAACCTAACGACTTCTCTAAAGAACAAATCCGCAATGTTTGAAGCATCATCGGTTTTATGACAAGCTATAAAATGTGCCATCTTAGAGAATCTATCCACAACAACAAAAATAGAATCCCTCCCTTCTTAGTCTAGTCCTAGGCAACCCCAAAATAAAGTCCATAGAAATGTCAATCCAAGTTCTTTTTAAGAATAGCACGCAAAAGTGTTCCCAAAGTTCTATTGACAACTTCAGTTTGTCCATCCGTTTGAGGATGACAAGTAGTAGAAAACAACAATTTTGTGCCAAGTTTAGCCCATAAAGTCTTCCAAAAGTAACTCAAGAATTTAACATCGCGACCAGAAACAATAGTCCTAGGCATGCCATGCAACCTAACGACTTCTCTAAAGAACAAATCCGCAATGTTTGAAGCATCATCGGTTTTATGACAAGCTATAAAATGTGCCATCTTAGAGAATCTATCCACAACAACAAAAATAGAATCCCTCCCCTTCTTAGTCCTAGGCAACCCCAAAATAAAGTCCATAGAAATGTCAATCCAAGTTCTTTTTAAGAATAGCACGCAAAAGTGTTCCCAAAGTTCTATTGACAACTTCAGTTTGTCCATCCGTTTGAGGATGACAAGTAGTAGAAAACAACAATTTTGTGCCAAGTTTAGCCCATAAAGTATTCCAAAAGTAACTCAAGAATTTAACATCGCGACCAGAAACAATAGTCCTAGGCATGCCATGCAACCTAACGACTTCTCTAAAGAACAAATCCGCAATGTTTGAAGCATCATCGGTTTTATGACAAGCTATAAAATGTGCCATCTTAGAGAATCTATCCACAACAACAAAAATAGAATCCCTCCCCTTCTTAGTCCTAGGCAACCCCAAAATAAAGTCCATAGAAATGTCAATCCAAGTTCTTTTTAAGAATAGCACGCAAAAGTGTTCCCAAAGTTCTATTGACAACTTCAGTTTGTCCATCCGTTTGAGGATGACAAGTAGTAGAAAACAACAATTTTGTGCCAAGTTTAGCCCATAAAGTCTTCCAAAAGTAACTCAAGAATTTAACATCGCGACCAGAAACAATAGTCCTAGGCATGCCATGCAACCTAACGACTTCTCTAAAGAACAAATCCGCAATGTTTGAAGCATCATCGGTTTTATGACAAGCTATAAAATGTGCCATCTTAGAGAATCTATCCACAACAACAAAAATAGAATCCCTCCCCTTCTTAGTCCTAGGCAACCCCAAAATAAAGTCCATAGAAATGTCAATCCAAGTTCTTTTTAAGAATAGCACGCAAAAGTGTTCCCAAAGTTCTATTGACAACTTCAGTTTGTCCATCCGTTTGAGGATGACAAGTAGTAGAAAACAACAATTTTGTGCCAAGTTTAGCCCATAAAGTATTCCAAAAGTAACTCAAGAATTTAACATCGCGACCAGAAACAATAGTCCTAGGCATGCCATGCAACCTAACGACTTCTCTAAAGAACAAATCCGCAATGTTTGAAGCATCATGGGTTTTATGACAAGCTATAAAATGTGCCATCTTAGAGAATCTATCCACAACAACAAAAATAGAATCCCTCCCCTTCTTAGTCCTAGGCAACCCCAAAATAAAGTCCATAGAAATGTCAATCCAAGTTCTTTTTAAGAATAGCACGCAAAAGTGTTCCCAAAGTTCTATTGACAACTTCAGTTTGTCCATCCGTTTGAGGATGACAAGTAGTAGAAAACAACAATTTTGTGCCAAGTTTAGCCCATAAAGTATTCCAAAAGTAACTCAAGAATTTAACATCGCGACCAGAAACAATAGTCCTAGGCATGCCATGCAACCTAACGACTTCTCTAAAGAACAAATCCGCAATGTTTGAAGCATCATCGGTTTTATGACAAGCTATAAAATGTGCCATCTTAGAGAATCTATCCACAACAACAAAAATAGAATCCCTCCCCTTCTTAGTCCTATGCAACCCCAAAATAAAGTCCATAGAAATGTCAATCCAAGTTCTTTTTAAGAATAGCACGCAAAGGTGTTCCCAAAGTTCTATTGTACAACTTCAGTTTGTCCATCCGTTTGAGGATGACAAGTAGTAGAAAACAACAATTTTGTGCCAAGTTTAGCCCATAAAGTCTTCCAAAAGTAACTCAAGAATTTAACATCGCGACCAGAAACAATAGTCCTAGGCATGCCATGCAACCTAACGACTTCTCTAAAGAACAAATCCGCAATGTTTGAAGCATCATCGGTTTTATGACAAGCTATAAAATGTGCCATCTTAGAGAATCTATCCACAACAACAAAAATAGAATCCCTCCCCTTCTTAGTCCTAGGCAACCCCAAAATAAAGTCCATAGAAATGTCAATCCAAGTTCTTTTTAAGAATAGCACGCAAAAGTGTTCCCAAAGTTCTATTGACAACTTCAGTTTGTCCATCCGTTTGAGGATGACAAGTAGTAGAAAACAACAATTTTGTGCCAAGTTTAGCCCATAAAGTATTCCAAAAGTAACTCAAGAATTTAACATCGCGACCAGAAACAATAGTCCTAGGCATGCCATGCAACCTAACGACTTCTCTAAAGAACAAATCCGCAATGTTTGAAGCATCATCGGTTTTATGACAAGCTATAAAATGTGCCATCTTAGAGAATCTATCCACAACAACAAAAATAGAATCCCTCCCCTTCTTAGTCCTATGCAACCCCAAAATAAAGTCCATAGAAATGTCAATCCAAGTTCTTTTTAAGAATAGCACGCAAAAGTGTTCCCAAAGTTCTATTGACAACTTCAGTTTGTCCATCCGTTTGAGGATGACAAGTAGTAGAAAACAACAATTTTGTGCCAAGTTTAGCCCATAAAGTATTCCAAAAGTAACTCAAGAATTTAACATCGCGACCAGAAACAATAGTCCTAGGCATGCCATGCAACCTAACGACTTCTCTAAAGAACAAATCCGCAATGTTTGAAGCATCATCGGTTTTATGACAAGCTATAAAATGTGCCATCTTAGAGAATCTATCCACAACAACAAAAATAGAATCCCTCCCCTTCTTAGTCCTAGGCAACCCCAAAATAAAGTCCATAGAAATGTCAATCCAAGTTCTTTTTAAGAATAGCACGCAAAAGTGTTCCCAAAGTTCTATTGACAACTTCAGTTTGTCCATCCGTTTGAGGATGACAAGTAGTAGAAAACAACAATTTTGTGCCAAGTTTAGCCCATAAAGTATTCCAAAAGTAACTCAAGAATTTAACATCGCGACCAGAAACAATAGTCCTAGGCATGCCATGCAACCTAACGACTTCTCTAAAGAACAAATCCGCAATGTTTGAAGCATCATCGGTTTTATGACAAGCTATAAAATGTGCCATCTTAGAGAATCTATCCACAACAACAAAAATAGAATCCCTCCCCTTCTTAGTCCTAGGCAACCCCAAAATAAAGTCCATAGAAATGTCAATCCAAGTTCTTTTTAAGAATAGCACGCAAAAGTGTTCCCAAAGTTCTATTGACAACTTCAGTTTGTCCATCCGTTTGAGGATGACAAGTAGTAGAAAACAACAATTTTGTGCCAAGTTTAGCCCATAAAGTATTCCAAAAGTAACTCAAGAATTTAACATCGCGACCAGAAACAATAGTCCTAGGCATGCCATGCAACCTAACGACTTCTCTAAAGAACAAATCCGCAATGTTTGAAGCATCATGGGTTTTATGACAAGCTATAAAATGTGCCATCTTAGAGAATCTATCCACAACAACAAAATAGAATCCCTCCCCTTCTTAGTCCTATGCAACCCCAAAATAAAGTCCATAGAAATGTCAATCCAAGTTCTTTTTAAGAATAGCACGCAAAAGTGTTCCCAAAGTTCTATTGACAACTTCAGTTTGTCCATCCGTTTGAGGATGACAAGTAGTAGAAAACAACAATTTTGTGCCAAGTTTAGCCCATAAAGTATTCCAAAAGTAACTCAAGAATTTAACATCGCGACCAGAAACAATAGTCCTAGGCATGCCATGCAACCTAACGACTTCTCTAAAGAACAAATCCGCAATGTTTGAAGCATCATGGGTTTTATGACAAGCTATAAAATGTGCCATCTTAGAGAATCTATCCACAACAACAAAAATAGAATCCCTCCCCTTCTTAGTCCTAGGCAACCCCAAAATAAAGTCCATAGAAATGTCAATCCAAGTTCTTTTTAAGAATAGCACGCAAAAGTGTTCCCAAGTTCTATTGACAACTTCAGTTTGTCCATCCGTTTGAGGATGACAAGTAGTAGAAAACAACAATTTTGTGCCAAGTTTAGCCCATAAAGTATTCCAAAAGTAACTCAAGAATTTAACATCGCGACCAGAAACAATAGTCCTAGGCATGCCATGCAACCTAACGACTTCTCTAAAGAACAAATCCGCAATGTTTGAAGCATCATCGGTTTTATGACAAGCTATAAAATGTACCATCTTAGAGAATCTATCCACAACAACAAAAATAGAATCCCTCCCCTTCTTAGTCCTAGGCAACCCCAAAATAAAGTCCATAGAAATGTCAATCCAAGTTCTTTTTAAGAATAGCACGCAAAGTGTTCCCAAAGTTCTATTGTACAACTTCAGTTTGTCCATCCGTTTGAGGATGACAAGTAGTAGAAAACAACAATTTTGTGCCAAGTTTAGCCCATAAAGTCTTCCAAAAGTAACTCAATAATTTAACATTGCGACCAGAAACAATAGTCCTAGGCATGCCACTGCAACCTAACGACTTCTCTAAAGAACAAATCCGCAATGTTTGAAGCATCATGGGTTTTATGACAAGCTATAAAATGTGCCATCTTAGAGAATCTATCCACAACAACAAAAATAGAATCCCTCCCATTCTTAGTCCTAGGCAACCCCAAAATAAAGTCCATAGAAATGTCAATCCAAGTTCTTTTTAAGAATAGCACGCAAAAGTGTTCCCAAAGTTCTATTGACAACTTCAGTTTGTCCATCCGTTTGAGGATGACAAGTAGTAGAAAACAACAATTTTGTGCCAAGTTTAGCCCATAAAGTATTCCAAAAGTAACTCAAGAATTTAACATCGCGACCAGAAACAATAGTCCTAGGCATGCCATGCAACCTAACGACTTCTCTAAAGAACAAATCCGCAATGTTTGAAGCATCATCGGTTTTATGACAAGCTATAAAATGTGCCATCTTAGAGAATCTATCCACAACAACAAAAATAGAATCCCTCCCCTTCTTAGTCCTAGGCAACCCCAAAATAAAGTCCATAGAAATGTCAATCCAAGTTCTTTTTAAGAATAGCACGCAAAAGTGTTCCCAAAGTTCTATTGACAACTTCAGTTTGTCCATCCGTTTGAGGATGACAAGTAGTAGAAAACAACAATTTTGTGCCAAGTTTAGCCCATAAAGTATTCCAAAAGTAACTCAAGAATTTAACATCGCGACCAGAAACAATAGTCCTAGGCATGCCATGCAACCTAACGACTTCTCTAAAGAACAAATCCGCAATGTTTGAAGCATCATCGGTTTTATGACAAGCTATAAAATGTGCCATCTTAGAGAATCTATCCACAACAACAAAAATAGAATCCCTCCCCTTCTTAGTCCTAGGCAACCCCAAAATAAAGTCCATAGAAATGTCAATCCAAGTTCTTTTTAAGAATAGCACGCAAAAGTGTTCCCAAAGTTCTATTGACAACTTCAGTTTGTCCATCCGTTTGAGGATGACAAGTAGTAGAAAACAACAATTTTGTGCCAAGTTTAGCCCATAAAGTATTCCAAAAGTAACTCAAGAATTTAACATCGCGACCAGAAACAATAGTCCTAGGCATGCCATGCAACCTAACGACTTCTCTAAAGAACAAATCCGCAATGTTTGAAGCATCATCGGTTTTATGACAAGCTATAAATGTGCCATCTTAGAGAATCTATCCACAACAACAAAAATAGAATCCCTCCCCTTCTTAGTCCTAGGCAACCCCAAAATAAAGTCCATAGAAATGTCAATCCAAGTTCTTTTTAAGAATAGCACGCAAAGTGTTCCCAAAGTTCTATTGACAACTTCAGTTTGTCCATCCGTTTGAGGATGACAAGTAGTAGAAAACAACAATTTTGTGCCAAGTTTAGCCCATAAAGTCTTCCAAAAGTAACTCAAGAATTTAACATCGCGACCAGAAACAATAGTCCTAGGCATGCCATGCAACCTAACGACTTCTCTAAAGAACAAATCCGCAATGTTTGAAGCATCATCGGTTTTATGACAAGCTATAAAATGTGCCATCTTAGAGAATCTATCCACAACAACAAAAATAGAATCCCTCCCCTTCTTAGTCCTATGCAACCCCAAAATAAAGTCCATAGAAATGTCAATCCAAGTTCTTTTTAAGAATAGCACGCAAAAGTGTTCCCAAAGTTCTATTGACAACTTCAGTTTGTCCATCCGTTTGAGGATGACAAGTAGTAGAAAACAACAATTTTGTGCCAAGTTTAGCCCATAAAGTATTCCAAAAGTAACTCAAGAATTTAACATCGCGACCAGAAACAATAGTCCTAGGCATGCCATGCAACCTAACGACTTCTCTAAAGAACAAATCCGCAATGTTTGAAGCATCATGGGTTTTATGACAAGCTATAAAATGTGCCATCTTAGAGAATCTATCCACAACAACAAAAATAGAATCCCTCCCCTTCTTAGTCCTAGGCAACCCCAAAATAAAGTCCATAGAAATGTCAATCCAAGTTCTTTTTAAGAATAGCACGCAAAAGTGTTCCCAAGTTCTATTGACAACTTCAGTTTGTCCATCCGTTTGAGGATGACAAGTAGTAGAAAACAACAATTTTGTGCCAAGTTTAGCCCATAAAGTATTCCAAAAGTAACTCAAGAATTTAACATCGCGATCCAGAAACAATAGTCCTAGGCATGCCATGCAACCTAGCGACTTCTCTAAAGAACAAATCCGCAATGTTTGAAGCATCATCGGTTTTATGACAAGCTATAAAATGTGCCATCTTAGAGAATCTATCCACAACAACAAAAATAGAATCCCTCCCCTTCTTAGTCCTAGGCAACCCCAAAATAAAGTCCATAGAAATGTCAATCCAAGTTCTTTTTAAGAATAGCACGCAAAGGTGTTCCCAAAGTTCTATTGACAACTTCAGTTTGTCCATCCGTTCGAGGATGACAAGTAGTAGAAAACAACAATTTTGTGCCAAGTTTAGCACATAAAGCCTTCCAAAGGTAACTCAATAATTTAACGTTGCGACCAGAAAACAATAGTCCTAGGCATGCCACGCAACCTAACGACTTCTCTAAAGAACAAATCCGCAATGTTTGAAGCATCATGGGTTTTGTAATAGCCGAGCCCGGTGTACGGTACGATTTAAGTTTCGTTTGTTATTTGGGATATTTGATTAGATGTTCAGAGTTGTATTTTTGGGCTATAGTATTGTTAGTTTTATTGTCTTGAGGTATTAGATGATGTTGGTTGTTCGTTTCAGCGTTTCGGTTTGATTTTTGTTGCATGGGAATAGTGTTTTGCCGTGAGCACACCGCACCCGCGGCGTTGTAGTGACCGCCCCCGCGGTGGAGATCGCACCCGCGCTGTTTGCAGTGCCGCACCCGCGCTGTTCGAGTTCCAGATTTTTTTTGAGATGCCGTAGCCATTGCGCACCCGCGGTCCTTGTGTTGGCGCACCCGCGGTGAAGGTATGGGCGAGATATTTAGTCGATTTTGGAGTGGTTGGCCATCACTTTTCCTTTTTCTTTCCTTCTCATTTTCGCATTTCTCTCCATTGCAAGGGTTTTTGGTCATTTCTTTCACTTCCTATCTTCGATTCAAGCGTTTGTTTGGAATTTCGACTTGAGTTCGACGTTCTCCTTGGTGCTAGGAAGCTTGGGTAAGTTTTTGGTGCGATTCTGTTAAGTTGTAAATTAAGAGTTGTTTAGGTGGGTTGTTTATGTGGATTTATGGATTATTTAGCTTGTAATCTTGGATATTTAGTTGATATTGGTGTTATTTGTGGATTATTTGTTGTAGGTGGTGATCAAGAGCTAAGTTGAGGTGTTTGTTGTGGTTTGTAAGTGGAAATTCATTCCTTTTGCTCACATGATTTTATATGTATGTGTTTCAAAGAGTTTATTGTGTTATTCCCTTTCATTTGATCCATAGTATGTATTGTTATATGTATTGGAGGCATTGTATGTCTCATTATTGATTAAAGGGAATACAAAGAGATATATAGAGTTCAAAGTGATTGTTAAAACCAGAGAAGAGTTTAAATGTTTTCGGATTGATAAATACATAGTCAGAGATTGCATGCAATATTAGATGATCATCGCCCAGAGGCTTATATCCCTCAGAGTTATCGGTATTTATATCGATTTGGGATACGAGCAACCCCAGAGCAGAGATACTATTGATATCAATCCCCAGAGCAAAAGAGAAATACCATCATATTTTATGCTATTGCTATATTATTGATATTCAGAGTTTACAGTTCAGAGTTGATGGTATTTATGATTTCAAAGAGATGTTTTACAGAGTTATTGTTCATTGTTATATAAGAGTTCCACTTGCTGAGATTTATTCTCATTCCAGTTATTTTCATGTGATGCAGATCAGAGTGGTGCCTCGGGACGTTGACTGTAGATCGGGGGTCATATGCATACACCGTTGGAAGGAGGATTTTGGCATGATCATAGGAATGATGTTTTGTTTTTGTTATGTCATTTAAATGATCATGTATTTATTTTGTAAAGATATTTAATGAAATGTATTTTGAAACTCCTTCCGTATATTTTAAAGAGAAAATTTTATTTCCGCTGCGTATTTATTTTAAAAGAGGTCAGGGTGTCACATTTAGTGGTATCAGAGCGGTGTTCTTCGGACCAATGCATATGACTTCGTCTACTTTCAACTGTCCGGGTATGTTTTCTTTGCATCTATCTATTGTTATGTATTGATTGGTGTCTTGTGAGCATTGTAGAGTAGAGGATGCCTCCTAAGCGTAAGGCGTCAGAGGGGGAGGATAGTTCGTCCTCGAGAGTTGTCGACGAGTTCGGCAAGTTACTGAAGGAGCAGGCTAAGGTTCACAGTGAGCAGATCCAGCAGTTGCTTAGACTGCAAGGAGCAGACCAGGGCAGAGGCCAAGGTAGGGGGCAGGTTGCTCCAGTAGCAGTTGGTTCTGATGCTATCTTTTCTGCGTTTAAGAGGATGGATCCACCCGAGTTTCCAGGCAGCTCCGATCCTTTAGCTGCAGTAGAGTGGGTCAAGGCTTTGGAGGCGATTTTTGATCATCTCCACTATGAGGACAGAGACCGTATCAGTTGTGCTGTTTTCATGCTGGTTAAAGCTGCACGTTTGTGGTGGAATGCGACCAAGGTTGGCATTGATGTTTCTACTTTGAAGTGGTCTGAGTTTACTGAGCTTTTCTACGACAAGTACTTTCCTGATGCACTGCGAGCGAGGAAGGTCACAGAGTTCTTGGAGCTTCGTCAGGGGAGCTTGAATGTGGACGAGTATATTCTCAAGTTCGAGGAGGGTTGCCTTTTTGCTCCGTACATTGCTACCAGTGATAAAGATAAAGGTGCTCACTTCATTCGAGGCCTTAGAGCGGAGATCAGGCGTGATATCAATATGTCCAAGGCTGTGACTTTCAAGGAGATTGTGTCCAAGGCGTTGCTAGCAGAGCAGGACGAGAAGGATATCGCCAGGGAGAGACAGGCGAGGCACCAGGCTAATGTTCAAAGAGGCCAGAGTTCAGGTCAGCGTGGCAGAGATCGATTCAAGGGGAAGGGCAAGGTGGATCAGAGTCCTAGGCCACCGTCAGCGCCAGTTACTCCATCTGATTCTGAGAGATCCTTGTGTCCCAAGTGTAGCAGACCCCATCGTGGAGAGTGTAGATTTGGCTCTCGTTCTTGCTATCGTTGTGGCATGCCAGGCCATATTTCCAGAGATTGTCCTAGGGGAGCTAGCCAGGAGAAGGTGCAGGGTCGTATCTTTTCGATGACTAAGGAAGGTATTAATCGTAATTCTTCTGTAATCTCTAGTTCCATTTTAATTTCAGGCAGAGTAGCTACTACTTTGATTGATACTGGTGCTACTCATTCTTTTATGTCTGAATTGTTTTTGAGATCTTTGGGTATAGTTCCTTCTGTTATTCCCCTCCAGCTTAGTGTTGTTTTGCCTTCGGGAGATGTTTTGTGCCCGACTTCCATAGTGTATGCGTGCCCCGTTCGTTTTGTTGATCGAGAGGTCTTTGCTGATTTGATTGTGATCCCGATGGTTGCCTTTGATGTTATTCTTGGCATGGATTGGCTGTCGACCTATCGTGCTGTTATTGATTGCGTTGCTAAGACGGTGACTTTTGCAGATGATGGCCAGGGAGGAGTTCTCGCCAGCTCAGGTACTTCGCTGGTCCTTCCTTTTATTTCGTGTCTTGATGCTGAGAGGCTATTGTGTAGAGGTTGTGATGTTTTTCTAGCATCTGTTGTGGATATGGATAGACTGATTAAGTTGAATATTGATGATATTGATGTGGTGAGGGAGTTTGCGGATGTGTTTGAGGATGATGTTCCGGGTTTGCCGCCGGATAGAGATGTAGAGTTTGTTATTGATCTTGCTCCAGGTACGGTTCCTATTTCTAAGGCTCCGTATAGGATGGCTCCTACCGAGATGAAAGAGTTGAAGACGCAGTTGCAGGATCTTCTAGATAAGGGTTTCATTCGTCCGAGTTCTTCGCCTTGGGGAGCTCCGGTTCTATTTGTTAAGAAGAAGGACGGGTCTTTGCGTCTGTGTATCGATTACAGAGAGCTCAACAAAGTGACGATCAAGAACAAGTATCCGTTGCCACGGATTGACGATCTATTTGACCAACTCCAGGGTGCCACTGTTTTCTCGAAGATTGATCTTCGGTCTGGCTACTATCAGTTGAAGGTTAGGGAGTCTGATATCCCTAAGACGGCTTTCAGGACCAGGTATGGTCACTATGAGTTTCTCGTGATGTCTTTTGGTTTGACCAATGCCCCTTCTGTTTTCATGGACCTGATGAACCGTGTGTTCAAGCCGTATTTGGATAGCTTCGTCATTGTCTTTATCGACGATATATTGATCTATTCCAAGACCAGAGAGCTTCATTCAGAGCATCTCAGAGTTGTTCTCCAGTTGCTGAGAGAGCGGAGGTTGTTTGCTAAGTTGAAGAAGTGTGAGTTTTGGCTGGATCAGATTTCTTTTCTAGGCCATGTCGTTTCGAGGGATGGCATTGCTGTTGATCCGATGAAGATAGAGGCGATTCAGAAGTGGCCTATTCCTACGACTGTTTCAGAGGTACGCAGTTTCCTTGGTTTGGCGGGTTATTATCGTCGTTTTATTTCGGATTTTTCCAAGATTGCCCTGCCATTGTCCAATCTGACAAGGAAGACTGTGAAGTTCGAGTGGTCTATAGATTGCCAGAGCGCATTTCAGGAGTTGAAGGATAGATTGACGTCAGCTCCTATTCTCGCATTGCCCAGTGGTTCAGAGGATTTTGTGGTCTTTACCGATGCGTCGAAGAAGGGTCTCGGTGCAGTGTTGATGCAGAGAGGTAAGGTCATTGCCTATGCTTCTCGCCAGTTGAAGGATTATGAGAAGAATTATCCGACGCACGATTTGGAGCTAGCAGCTGTGGTTTTCGCCCTTAAGATTTGGAGACATTATCTGTATGGCGAAAAGTGTGAGATCTTCACAGACCACAAGAGTTTGAAGTATCTGTTCTCGCAGAAAGAGCTCAATATGCGGCAGAGGAGGTGGTTAGAGCTTGTCAAGGATTACGATGTAACTATCAGTTATCACCCAGGGAAGGCGAATGTTGTGGCTGATGCTTTAAGCCGCAAGTCGAGTGTTTCATTGAGTTCTTTGATTCAGAGACCGTTACTGATGGATTTGCAGAGAGAGGATATTGATCTGGTGATTCCAGGCACCATTGCTCGTCTTTCAGCGTTAGTTATTCGATCTTCATTGACGGACAGGATTCGTAGAGAGCAGTCGACTGATGTTCAGTTGACAGAGTTGAGAGATAGAGCAGAGATTAGAGGTAATTCAGAGTTTGCCTTGAATGGTGATGGTTTGGTGACTTTCAGAGGTCGTATTTGTGTTCCTGTTGGCGATGATATTCGTAGAGATATTCTGACAGAGGCTCATACCGCGCCGTATTCGATTCATCCAGGCAGTACGAAGATGTATCAGGATTTTCGTCGACTCTACTGGTGGCCAGGTATGAAGAAGGATGTTGCCGTGTTCATTTCTCAGTGCCTTACTTGTCAGCAGGTGAAGATTGAGCACCAGAGACCTGCTGGGACATTGTTGTCGTTGCCGATTCCTCAGTGGAAGTGGGAGCATATTACGATGGATTTCGTGACTGGTCTTCCCAGAGTGCGGAGAGGTTTCAAAGAATCCCAGCTACCTGGAAAGTCTTTCACGTTGTCGTGTATGAAGAAGGATGTTGCTGTTATCAGAGAAAGGATGAAGACTGCCTAGTCCAGACAGAAGAGCTATGCAGATGTTCGTCGCAGACCTTTGCAGTTCGAGATTGGCGACCACGTGTTTCTGAAGATAGCACCTCTCAAGGGTGTGATGAGATTTGGCAAGAAGGGCAAGTTGAGTCCTAGATTTATTGGTCCATTCGAGATTTTGGACAGAGTTGGTGACAGAGCCTACAGATTAGCCCTACCTCCAGATCTTGACAGAGTTCATAATGTGTTTCACGTTTCGATGCTCAGGAAGTATGTTACAGATCCTTCCCATGTTCTTCGCCATGAGCCATTGGACTTGACGCCGAGTCTGACTTACCATGAGATTCCGATTCAGATTCTGGATCGCACAGTTAGAGTTCTGAGGAACAAAGAGATCGGCATTGTCAAAGTTCTTTGGAGGAACCATTTGTTAGAGGAGGCTACGTGGGAACCAGAGGATGAGATGAGAGAGAAGTATCCTGAGTTGTTCGTGCCGTGACGTCAATTTCGCGGACGAAATTCCCTTAAGGGGGGGGAGATTGTAATAGCCGATCCCGGTGTACGGTACGATTTAAGTTTCGTTTGTTATTTGGGATATTTGATTAGATGTTCAGAGTTGTATTTTTGGGCTATAGTATTGTTAGTTTTATTGTCTTGAGGTATTAGATGATGTTGGTTGTTCGTTTCAGCGTTTCGGTTTGATTTTTGTTGCATGGGAATAGTGTTTTGCCGTGAGCACACCGCACCCGCGGCGTTGTAGTGACCGCCCCCGCGGTGGAGACCGCACCCGCGTTGTTTGCAGTGCCGCACCCGCGCTGTTCGAGTTCCAGATTTTTTTTGAGATGCCGTAGCCATTGCGCACCCGCGGTCCTTGTGTTGGCGCACCCGCGGTGAAGGTATGGGCGAGATATTTAGTCGATTTTGGAGTGGTTGGCCATCACTTTTCCTTTTTCTTTCCTTCTCATTTTCGCATTTCTCTCCATTGCAAGGGTTTTTGGTCATTTCTTTCACTTCCTATCTTCGATTCAAGCGTTTGTTTGGAATTTCGACTTGAGTTCGACGTTCTCCTTGGTGCTAGGAAGCTTGGGTAAGTTTTTGGTGCGATTCTGTTAAAGTTGTAAATTAAGAGTTGTTTAGGTGGGTTGTTTATGTGGATTTATGGATTATTTAGCTTGTAATCTTGGATATTTAGTTGATATTGGTGTTATTTGTGGATTATTTGTTGTAGGTGGTGATCAAGAGCTAAGTTGAGGTGTTTGTTGTGGTTTGTAAGTGGAAATTCATTCCTTTTGCTCACATGATTTTATATGTATGTGTTTCAAAGAGTTTATTGTGTTATTCCCTTTCATTTGATCCATAGTATGTATTGTTATATGTATTGGAGGCATTGTATGTCTCATTATTGATTAAAGGGAATACAAAGAGATATATAGAGTTCAAAGTGATTGTTAAAACCAGAGAAGAGTTTAAATGTTTTCGGATTGATAAATACATAGTCAGAGATTGCATGCAATATTAGATGATCATCGCCCAGAGGCTTATATCCCTCAGAGTTATCGGTATTTATATCGATTTGGGATACGAGCAACCCCAGAGCAGAGATACTATTGATATCAATCCCCAGAGCAAAAGAGAAATACCATCATATTTTATGCTATTGCTATATTATTGATATTCAGAGTTTACAGTTCAGAGTTGATGGTATTTATGATTTCAAAGAGATGTTTTACAGAGTTATTGTTCATTGTTATATAAGAGTTCCACTTGCTGAGATTTATTCTCATTCCAGTTATTTTCATGTGATGCAGATCAGAGTGGTGCCTCGGGACGTTGACTGTAGATCGGGGGTCATATGCATACACCGTTGGAAGGAGGATTTTGGCATGATCATAGGAATGATGTTTTGTTTTTGTTATGTCATTTAAATGATCATGTATTTATTTTGTAAAGATATTTAAAGAAATGTATTTTGAAACTCCTTCCGTATATTTTAAAGAGAAAATTTTATTTCCGCTGCGTATTTATTTTAAAAGAGGTCAGGGTGTCACAGGTTTTATGACAAGGTATAAAATGTGACATCTTAGAGAATCTATACACAACAACAAAAATAGAATCCCTCCCATTCTTAGTCCTAGGCAACCCCAAAATAAAGTCCATAGAAAGGTCAATCCAAGTTCTTTTTAAGAATAGCACGCAAAAGTGTTCCCAAAGTTCTATTGACAACTTCAGTTTGTCCATCCGTTTGAGCATGACAAGTAGTAGAAAACAACAATTTTGTGCCAAGTTTAGCCCATAAAGTATTCCAAAAGTAACTCAAGAATTTAACATCGCGACCAGAAACAATAGTCCTAGGCATGCCATGCAACCTAACGACTTCTCTAAAGAACAAGTCCGCAATGTTTGAAGCATCATGGGTTTTATGACAAGCTATAAAATGTGCCATCTTAGAGAATCTATCCACAACAACAAAAATAGAATCCCTCCTCTTCTTAGTCCTATGCAACCCCAAAATAAAGTCCACAGAAATGTCAATCCAAGTTCTTTTTAAGAATTGCACGCAAAAGTGTTCCCAATTTCTATTGACAACTTCAGTTTGTCCATCCGTTTGAGGATGACAAGTAGTAGAAAACAACAATTTTGTGCCAAGTTTAGCCCATAAGGTATTCCAAAAGTAACTCAAGAATTTAACATCGCGACCAGAAATAATAGTCCTAGGCATGCCATGCAACCTAGCGACTTCTCTAAAGAACAAGTCCGCAATGTTGGAAGCATCATCGGTTTTATGACAAGCTATAAAATGTACCATCTTAGAGAATCTATCCACAACAACAGAAATAGAATCCCTCCCCTTCTTAGTCCTAGGCAACCCCAAAATAAAGTCCATAGAAATGTCAATCCAAGTTCTTTTTAAGAATAGCACGCAAAAGTGTTCCCAAAGTTCTATTGACAACTTCAGTTTGTCCATCCGTTTGAACATGACAAGTGGTAGAAAACAACAATTTTGTGCCAAGTTTAGCCCATAAAGTATTCCAAAAGTTACTCAAGATTTTAACATCGCGACCAGAAAAAATAGTCCTAGGCATGCCATGCAACCTAACGACTTCTCTAAAGAACAAATCCGCAATGTTTGAAGCATCATGGGTTTAAGGACAAGCTATAAAATGTGCCATCTTAGAGAATCTATCCACAAAAATAGAATCCCTCCCCTTCTTAGTCCTATGCAACCCCAAAATAAAGTCCATAGAAATGTCAATCCAAGTTCTTTTTAAGAATAACACGCAAAAGTGTTCCCAAAGTTCTATTGACAACTTCAGTTTGTCCATCCGTTTGAGCATGACAAGTAGTAGAAAACAACAATTTTGTGCCAAGTTTAGCCCATAAAGTATTCCAAAAGTAAATCAAGAATTTAACATCGCGACCATAAACAATAGTCCTAGGCATGCCATGCAACCTAACGACTTCTCTAAAGAACAAATCCGCAATGTTTGAAGCATCATGGGTTTTATGACAAGCTATAAAATGTACCATCTTAGAGAATCTATCCACAACAACAAAAATAGAATCCCTCCACTTCTTAGTCCTAGGCAACCCCAAAATAAAGTCCATAGAAATGTCAATCCAAGTTCTTTTTAAGAATAGCACGCAAAAGTGTTCCCAAAGTTCTATTGACAACTTCAGTTTGTCCATCCGTTTGAGGATGACAAGTAGTAGAAAACAACAATTTTGTGCCAAGTTTAGCCCATAAAGTATTCCAAAAGTAACTCAAGAATTTAACATCGCGACCAGAAACAATAGTCCTAGGCTTTCCATGAAACCTAACGACTTCTCTAAATAACAAATCCGCTATGTTTGAAGCATCATCGGTTTTATGACAAACTATAAAATGTGTCATCTTAGAAAATCTATCCACAACAACAAAAATAGAATCCCTCCCCTTCTTAGTCCTATACAACCCCAAAATAAAGTCCATAGAAATGTCAATGCAAGTTCTTTTTAAGAATAGCACGCAAAAGTGTTCCCAAAGTTCTATTGACAACTTCAGTTTGTCCATCCGTTTGAGGATGACAAGTAGTAGAAAACAACGATTTTGTGCCAAGTTTAGCCCATAAAGTATTCCAAAAGTAACTCAAGAATTTAACATCGCGACCAGAAACAATAGTCCTAGGCTTTCCATGCAACCTAACGACTTCTCTAAATAACAAATCCGCTATGTTTGAAGTATCATCGGTTTTATGACAAACTATAAAATGTGCCATCTTAGAAAATCTATCCACAACAACAAAAATAGAATCCCTCCCCTTCTTAGTCCTATGCAACCCAAAATAAAGTCCATAGAAATGTCAATCCAAGTTCTTTTTAAGAATAACACGCAAAAGTGTTCCCAAAGTTCTATTGACAACTTCAGTTTGTCCATCCGTTTGAGCATGACAAGTAGTAGAAAACAACAATTTTTTGCCAAGTTTAGCCCATAAAGTATTTCAAAAGTAAATCAAGAATTTAACATCGCGACCATAAACAATAGTCCTAGGCATGCCATGCAACCTAACGACTTCTCTAAAGAACAAATCCGCAATGTTTGAAGCATCATGGGTTTTAGGACAAGCTATAAAATGTACCATCTTAGAGAATCTATCCACAACAACAAAAATAGAATCCCTCCCCTTCTTAGTCCTAGGCAACCCCAAAATAAAGTCCATAGAAATGTCAATCAAAGTTCTTTTTAAGAATAGCACGCAAAAGTCTTCCCAATTTCTATTGACAACTTCAGTTTGTCCATCCGTTTGAGGATGACAAGTAGTAGAAAACAACAATTTTGTGCAAAGTTTAGCCCATAAAGTATTCCAAAAGTAACTCAAGAATTTAACATCGCGACTAGAAACAATAGTCCTAGGCATGCCATGCAACCTAGCGACTTCTCTAAAGAACAAGTCCGCAATGTTTGAAGCATCATCGGTTTTATGACAAGCTATAAAATGTACCATCTTAGAGAATCTATCCACAAAAATAGAATCCCTCCCCTTCTTAGTCATATACAACCCCAAAATAAAGTCCATAGAAATGTCAATTAAAGTTCTTTTTAAGAATAGCACGCAAATGTGTTCCCAAAGTTCTATTGCCAACTTCAGTTTGTCCATCCGTTTGAGGATGACAAGTAGTAGAAAACAACAATTTTGTTGCAAGTTTAGCACATAAAGTCTTCCAAAAGTAACTCAATAATTTAACGTCGCGACCAGAAAACAATAGTCCTAGGCATGCCATGCAACCTAACGACTTCTCTAAAGAATAAATCCGCAATGTTTGAAGCATCATTGGTTTTATGACAAGCTATAAAATGTGCCATCTTAGAGAATCTATCCACAACAACAAATATAGAATCCCTCCAATTCTTAGTCCTAGGCAACCCCAAAATAAAGTCCATAGAAATGTCAATCCAAGTTCTTTTTAAGAATAGCACGCAAAAGTGTTCCCAAAGTTCTATTGACAACTTCAGTTTGTCCATCCGTTTGAGCATGACAAGTAGTAGAAAACAACAATTTTGTGCCAAGTTTACCCCATAAAGTATTCCAAAAGTAACTCAAGAATTTAACATCGCGACTAGAAACAATAGTCCTAGGGATGCCATGCAACCTAACGACTTCTCTAAAGAACAAATCCGCGATGTTTGAAGCATCATGGGTTTTATGACAAGCTATAAAATGTGCCATCTTAGAAAATCTATCCACAACAACAAAAATAGAATCCCTCCCCTTCTTAGTCCTATGCAACCCCAAAATAAAGTCCATAGAAATGTCAATGCAAGTTCTTTTTAAGAATAGCACGCAAAAGTGTTCCCAAAGTTCTATTGTCAACTTCAGTTTGTCCATCCGTTTGAGAATGACAAGTAGTAGAAAACAACAATTTTGTGCCAAGTTTAGCACATAAAGTCTTCCAAAAGTAACTCAATAATTTAACGTTGCGACCAGAAAACAATAGTCCTAGGCATGCCACGCAACCTAACGACTTCTCTAAAGAACAAATCCGCAATGTTTGAAGCATCATGGGTTTTATGACAAGCTATAAAATGTGACATCTTAGAGAATCTATACACAACAACAAAAATAGAATCCCTCCCCTTCTTAGTCCTAGGCAACCCCAAAATAAAGTACATAGAAATGTCAATCAAAGTTCTTTTTAAGAATAGCACGCAAAAGTGTTCCCAAAGTTCTATTGACAACTTCAGTTTGTCCATCCGTTTGAGGATGACAAGTAGTAGAAAACAACAATTTTGTGCAAAGTTTAGCCCATAAAGTATTCCAAAAGTAAATCAAGAATTTAACATCGCGACCAGAAACAATAGTCCTAGGCATGCCATGCAACTTAACGACTTCTCTAAAGAACAAATCCGCAATGTTTGAAGCATCATGGGTTTTATGACAAGCTATAAAATGTGTCATCTTAGAGAATCTATCTACAACAACAAAAATAGAATCCCTCCCATTCTTAGTCCTAGGCAACCCCAAAATAAAGTCCATAAAAATGTCAATCCAAGTTCTTTTTAAGAATAGCACGCAAAAGTGTTCCCAAAGTTCTATTGACAACTTCAGTTTGTCCATCCGTTTGAGCATGACAAGTGGTAGAAAACAACAATTTTGTGCCAAGTTTAGCCCATAAAGTATTCCAAAAGTTACTCAAGATTTTAACATCGCGACCAGAAAAAATAGTCCTAGGCATACCATGCAACCTAACGACTTCTCTAAAGAACAAATCCGCAATCTTTGAAGCATCATGGGTTTAAGGACAAGCTATAAAATGTGCCATCTTAGAGAATCTATCCACAAAAATAGAATCCCTCCCCTTCTTAGTCCTATGCAACCCCAAAATAAAGTCCATAGAAATGTCAATCCAAGTTCTTTTTACGAATAGCACGCAAAAGTGTTCCCAAAGTTCTATTGACAACTTCAGTTTGTCCATCCGTTTGAGCATGACAAGTAGTAGAAAACAACAATTTTGTGCCAAGTTTAGCCCATAAAGTAATCCAAAAGTAAATCAAGAATTTAACATCGCGACCATAAACAATAGTCCTAGGCATGCCATGCAACCTAACGACTTCTCTAAAGAACAAATCCGCAATGTTTGAAGCATCATGGGTTTTATGACAAGCTATAAAATGAACCATCTTAGAAAATCTATCCACAACAACAAAAATAGAATCCCTCCCCTTCTTAGTCCTATACAACCCCAAAATAAAGTCCATAGAAATGTCAATGCAAGTTCTTTTTAAGAATAGCACGCAAAAGTGTTCCCAAAGTTCTATTGACAACTTCAGTTTGTCCATCCGTTTGAGGATGACAAGTAGTAGAAAACAACAATTTTGTGCCAAGTTTAGCCCATAAAGTATTCCAAAAGTAACTCAAGAATTTAACATCGCGACCAGAAACAATAGTCCTAGGCTTTCCATGAAACCTAACGACTTCTCTAAATAACAAATCCGCTATGTTTGAAGCATCATCGGTTTTATGACAAACTATAAAATGTGTCATCTTAGAAAATCTATCCACAACAACAAAAATAGAATCCCTCCCCTTCTTAGTCCTATACAACCCCAAAATAAAGTCCATAGAAATGTCAATGCAAGTTCTTTTTAAGAATAGCACGCAAAAGTGTTCCCAAAGTTCTATTGTGGGGACCCGGGCTCTAATTCTTTTTCTTGGGATTAAATGGATTGTTATTAAAAACGTGGGTCAATTTTTCGCTTTTTACCTTAAATCTAATGTAAACAAACGAGCATGAGTTCTTTATTTAAATACAACATACAAACATCAAATACATGTATTATTCTGTATGTTTTCCTTAACCAGTAATAAAAGACAGTACATAATAACAGACAACTACTGGTCCATCTGCTAGGCCCGAGATTTCCACGCTAACACGATCATCTCTGTCTCGACCCAAATCCTGCCCCACCTGTTGTTATGCACACATACAGACATAACAACAGCCGGAAAACCGGTGAGAACAAATCCCAGTATAAACATGTGAACATGCATATAAATACTATAAAACATGAAACATGCTGATATGAATGTCATTCATATAAAATCATGAAATGCGAGCCTAATCATGTCTAGATGCGACTCGACTAAAACTCTAGGGATCCCGGTGTGAATAAGACGATCTATCACCTACCCTCCCAATCGGGGTGACGGTACGTCTTATTCCTAGACTTCGGCCTGATCTGTATCCACGTCTACAATAGGGGGGTGATCTTCCCCTAAGCTGGGATAGAACCGAACGTCTAGAAGTCTGCCTGATCTCCAGACTGTCCTATCTTAATGCATGAATACAAAAATCTGTAAGCATAATCATCTAATGCAATGTAACATGATCTGTAAACAAAGCATAATAGGAATTGAATACAAGTTCTAATAAACATCTAATGCAATGTAACATGATCTGTAAACAAAGCATAACGAGATTTGCATATAAACAAATCTATAATAATACCTATATCAAGATATAAACAATAAAACTCGTATGTGATTTTAGTTGGGAAACTCAAATGTGATCTCATTTGAGTCGTGATTCCCCAAAACAAAGCATGTAGTATACCTTCCGTCGTAGAATTGCTGTTACAGTCGTGAAGATGAATCTGCAATAGGAATGATTCTTAACACTTCTAAGAAATGTTTCTAATGCTTTCAAATCTAACAAAACCTCGCCTCTATTTATAGGCAATGATCGGAAGATCCGATCCACTTCGGACGCTCCGATCTGACACCCTTCGGACGCTCCGAACTTACTTCGTACGTTCCGAATCCTGCATGTCTTCCACGTCTCTAGCCAACTGTCTCGGATGATCCGAACTACGATCGGTCGATCCGAACTATTGCATGCCATCCATGTGTCCAGCCACCTGGCTCGGACGCTCCGAACTCCGAACGGACGATGCGAACTCTGATCGTACGTTCCGATCTCGGTTCGGTCCTTCCGGTCTCACCGAAATATAAATACTCCAATATTCTCGATATCGGTCAACCTAATTCTCAATAGATATCAACACTATCATATTCTCAATCATAATCCAATACAGTACTTCTGTCCCAACAAGTCATAATCATACTGAAAATCATATATGATATCATTTCTTATTTCTTATGGTTATGTACAATCTTCACAACATATTCGTATATGTCAATCATTGTTCCGGGCATTACATTTCTCCCCCTCTAAGACAGAAGTTCGTCCTCGAACTGAAGTAACCATACAAAGTATCTAAAACAGTTTGATAATCTAAAACTGAATACATACTCATATCATATAAATAACTCGGGGTGTTTCTGCCTCATGTTTTCTTCCGTTTCCCACGTCGCTTCCTCAATGCCATGTCGACTCCACTGAACTTTCACAAGTGGAATGGTCTTCGTTCTGAGCTGTTTGTCCTTTCGATCAAGAATCTGTATCGGTCGTTCTATATAGCTCAAGGTGTGATCAAGTTCAGCTTCGTTCGGTTGAATAACATGAGAAACATCTGGCATATATCTGCGTAACATTGATACATGAAATACGTCATGTATTCCGGATAAGGAAGGAGGAAGAGCAAGTCGATAAGCTCGATCGCCAATCTTTTCAAGAATCTCGTAAGGACCAATGTATCGAGGAGAGAGTTTTCCGCGTTTGCCAAATCGAACAACGCCTCTGAATGGAGAAATCTTTAAAAACACTCTATCTCCCGCCTCAAATACTAACGGTCTACGTCTGATATTGGCGTACTTTGCTTGTCGATCTTGTGCTGTCTTCATTCGTTTCTGAATGATCTTTACCTTCTCAGTCATGTCACGAATCATATCTGGCCCAAGTTCTGGTACTTCTAAAACATCATCCCAATATAGCGGAGATCTGCACTTCTTGCCATACAACGCTTCAAACGGTGCCATCTCAATGCTCGTCTGATAGCTGTTATTATAAGAGAATTCGCAAAGAGGTAGAGAATCTTGCCAACCAATGCCAAAATCTAGCACTACGGCTCTTAACATATCCTCTAATGTCTGTATAGTCCGCTCTGACTGTCCGTCTGTCTGAGGATGATAAGCAGTACTCAGGTGTAATGTCGTACCTAAGGCCTGCTGTAAACTGTGCCAGAAGTGAGAAGTGAATCGTGGATCACGATCTGATACGATAGACTTCGGCACTCCATGCAATCTGACTACCTCGCGAATATAAATCTCCGCCATCTGATCCTGTCTAAACGTCATTCTATATGGAATGAAACATGCGGATTTGGTCAGTCTGTCAATAATGACCCAAATCGCATCACAGCCTTTGGATGATCGTGGTAACTTCGTCACAAAATCCATGGAAATGTGGTCCCATTTCCATTCTGGAATGGATAAACTCTGAAGTAAACCCCCCGGCTTCTTCCTCTCGGCCTTCACCTGTTGGCAGTTCAAGCATTTAGACACAAATTCGGCAATATCTGACTTCATTTGCTTCCACCAGAACTGTGTCTTCAAGTCATTGTACATCTTTCTGCCACCAGGATGAATGCTGAATCGACTACAATGTGCCTCTGTCAGAATCTGCTGCCTCAAATCTGCAACATCTGGCACAACTAGACGGTTATTCACGTACAACACATGATCTCGTACCTGATATTCTGATACATGCCCTGATCTGACCATTTGGATTGATCTTTGCACATTCTGATCAGTTTTTTGTGCTTCCTTAATCCTCATAATCAAATTGGGCTCAACTTGGATCGTAAAGAGTCGTAGTGGCTTACTATCTGTATCAAATTCTAATCCAGATGTACAGCAATTTTCAACTAACTTGTTAACACCTATCGTCGATAAGGACAATGAACATACCTTACGACTCAAGGCATCTGCTGCTGCATTTGACTTACCTGGATAATATTTGATTTCACAGTCAAAGTCTTTCAGAAGATCTAGCCATCTACGTTGCCTCATATTCAATTCTGATTGAGAAAATAGGTACTTTAAGCTCTTGTGATCGGAAAAGATCTCAAATTTCTCGCCATAGAGATAATGACGCCAAATCTTTAATGCAAACACGATAGCCGCCAATTCAAGATCATGAATGGGATATCGAACTTCATGTGGCTTCAATTGTCTCGAGGCGTATGCGTTCACATGACCTCGCTGCATAAGAACACATCCCAAACCTCTATGAGAAGCATCACAATATACAACAAAATCACCTGTACCTGAAGGTATCGTCAATACTGGAGCACTGGTCAGCCTTTTCTTCAATTCAACAAAGCTAGACTCACACTCCTCTGACCAAACAAATGGTGCATTCTTTTGTGTTAATTGAGTTATTGGTTTTGCAATACTGGAGAAATCTTTTATAAATCTTCTGTAATATCCGGCTAAGCCCATGAAACTGCGTATTTCTGGTACAGAAGTTGGTCTCGACCAACTGATCACAGCTTCCACTTTACTTGGATCAACAGAAATACCATCTCCAGAAATGATATGTCCTAAGAAGACAACTCTATTCAACCAAAACTCACATTTTGACAATTTAGCATACAGTCGCTCGTTTCTCAACGTCTGCAACACAATTCTGAGATGCTCTGCATGCTCATTTCTGTTCTTCGAATACACCAAAATGTCATCAATGAAGACAATCACAAATTCATCTAGATATCTCTGAAACACTTGGTTCATCAAGCCCATAAATACCGCAGGAGCATTTGTTAAACCAAAAGGCATGACAATAAATTCGTAATGTCCATACCTGGTTCGAAACGCTGTCTTTGGTATGTCTATATCTCGAAATCTGAGCTGATGATAACCAGAACGTAAATCAATCTTAGAATAGACCGAGGATCCCTGCAACTGATCAAATAGGTCATCGATCCTAGGCAAAGGATATTTATTCTTGATCGTTGCCTTGTTCAACTGCCGGTAATCGATACACAACCGCATCGACCCATCTTTCTTTCGCACGAACAGCACCGGAGCGCCCCAAGGAGATACACTAGGTCTGATATATCCCTTGGCTAGAAGATCTTCTAATTGTGCTTTCAATTCTTTGAGTTCGATGGGTGCCATCCTATATGGAGCTCTCGAAATAGGTACGGTACCTGGCGCAAGTTCAATGCTAAAATCTATCTCACGAACCGGAGGTAATCCTGGGATCTCATCTGGAAAAATATCTGGAAATTCCCGTACTACTGGCAGATCTGCCAATGCCGGGCTCGACTTCTGCATATCTACAGCATAAACAAAGAAACCATCCGCTCCTTTCTGTAACAGTCTGTTCATAGTAAGAGCCGAAATCAAGGGAATCCGAGATCTGGAACCCTTCCCGTAGAATTTCCACTCGTCTGTCATCTCGGGTCTGAATCTGACAATCTTGTGGAAACAATCCACGGTGGCTCTGTACTTCGTTAGCATGTCAATACCGACTATACAATCAAAATCAGCTAGACCCAACACTATACAATCTAGGTCAATCTCATGCCCCTCAAACTGTAGAATGCAATGTCTAACCGTAGTTACAGATATTAATCCACTTCCCAACGGAGAATTAATAGACACAACGTCTAACAAAGACTCAACAGGCAATGAATGCAACAATGCAAATCGTTCTGAGATGAATGTATGCGATGCACCTGTATCTATCAAGATATAAGCAGGATAACCATAAAGGAGACAGTTACCTGCTATAACATCATCTGGTGCATCTTGTGCTTGCTCCTCTGTCAACGCAAACACTTGGGCCTGTTGCCTCGGAGGTTGAGTCACAGTCTGACTACCTCGGCCTCTGGGTGGAGTCGGTGCTGGTGGAGGCTGAAAAGAGTGAACCGACGATGCCTGCCGCTCAAACTGAGGTACTGAACCGGATGCTCTTCCACTCTGGCCTTGCTGTACACCTCTCTGTGGACAGACTTTGGCAAAATGCCCTGGTTGCCTACAAACGTTGCATCGGCCTGTAACTCCCTGGCACTGTTCAGTCGCATGCTTTCCTCCACAGGAACTGCAATAACCACCGATAAACCTTGAACTTTGATCAAAACCACTCTGTTTTGATCCGCTGGAGCTCGACGAACTGCTCCCTGGTCTTTTAAACTGTTTCCCCTTCGCCTTCAGCTGTTCTTTGCGTCCACTACCACTACCACCACTTTCGACTCGAGGAGGAGGAACTTGGGATGGAGGTAGTGGCGGTCTTGGACTCGGTGCAACATACGGAGCACTCCGTTGTCTAAGCAATCCTGCTTCAGCTCCTTTGGCACGATTCAATGCATCCGAGAAGTTATCGGGTCTCCCAGTATTGACTAACGTAAAGATATCTGGATTCAGGCCATTTATAAACTGATCCGCCATGGCCTCGTCATTTCCTGAAACATGAGGTGCGAAACGAAGCAAAGAGGAAAATTTAGCAACGTACTCTTCGATGTTCAATGGCCCTTGCCTCAGGTTTGCGAATTCAGCGCCTTTATCTTTACGGTAAGATACAGGGAAGAATCGTTGATAAAACTCGGTCTTGAATATCTTCCAAGAAATTTCGGTACCCCGCTGCTCTAAAGCTCTCCTAATGTTCAACCACCAATTCTTTGCTATATCTTGCAATTGATGGCCAATTAGCTTGATCCTCTTCTCATCACTGTACTCCAACGAGTCGAATAGCATCTCAATATCTTCAAGCCAACTTTCGCACTCGATGGCATTCTCGGTACCTTTTAAAGTGGGAGGTCGAAAGGATTGGAATCGCTTCAGCAACGTCTCCATAGGGGTCGCCGTAACATCCATAGAATCTCCGGATGTACTCCCCTGCTCTGGCGCTGCTGGTCGTAGAGGTACGGCTGCTCTTCTAGGAGGCATATCTAATAATCCAACTGATTAGTAAACAAGATATACAACTGTCTCAGCCATCATCTAGTCAGTTACCTCTGATCTAGAATCGGTTCTGATTCAGTCAATCACATGCTGAAATTAATCAAATACCAAACAACATGTAATAAGAAAGCAATAATCATGCTAGCACATCATCAAGCAAGGAAGAAGACTCGATCTACCCCTCTCATTCGGAACTATCGGCCAGTCTAACGGAACTATCGGCTCTGATACCACCTGTTGTGGGGACCCGGGCTCTAATTCTTTTTCTTGGGATTAAATGGATTGTTATTAAAAACGTGGGTCAATTTTTCGCTTTTTACCTTAAATCTAATGTAAACAAACGAGCATGAGTTCTTTATTTAAATACAACATACAAACATCAAATACATGTATTATTCTGTATGTTTTCCTTAACCAGTAATAAAAGACAGTACATAATAACAGACAACTACTGGTCCATCTGCTAGGCCCGAGATTTCCACGCTAACACGATCATCTCTGTCTCGACCCAAATCCTGCCCCACCTGTTGTTATGCACACATACAGACATAACAACAGCCGGAAAACCGGTGAGAACAAATCCCAGTATAAACATGTGAACATGCATATAAATACTATAAAACATGAAACATGCTGATATGAATGTCATTCATATAAAATCATGAAATGCGAGCCTAATCATGTCTAGATGCGACTCGACTAAAACTCTAGGGATCCCGGTGTGAATAAGACGATCTATCACCTACCCTCCCAATCGGGGTGACGGTACGTCTTATTCCTAGACTTCGGCCTGATCTGTATCCACGTCTACAATAGGGGGGTGATCTTCCCCTAAGCTGGGATAGAACCGAACGTCTAGAAGTCTGCCTGATCTCCAGACTGTCCTATCTTAATGCATGAATACAAAATCTGTAAGCATAATCATCTAATGCAATGTAACATGATCTGTAAACAAAGCATAATAGGAATTGAATACAAGTTCTAATAAACATCTAATGCAATGTAACATGATCTGTAAACAAAGCATAACGAGATTTGCATATAAACAAATCTATAATAATACCTATATCAAGATATAAACAATAAAACTCGTATGTGATTTTAGTTGGGAAACTCAAATGTGATCTCATTTGAGTCGTGATTCCCCAAAACAAAGCATGTAGTATACCTTCCGTCGTAGAATTGCTGTTACAGTCGTGAAGATGAATCTGCAATAGGAATGATTCTTAACACTTCTAAGAAATGTTTCTAATGCTTTCAAATCTAACGAAACCTCGCCTCTATTTATAGGCAATGATCGGAAGATCCGATCCACTTCGGACGCTCCGATCTGACACCCTTCGGACGCTCCGAACTTACTTCGTACGTTCCGAATCCTGCATGTCTTCCACGTCTCTAGCCAACTGTCTCGGATGATCCGAACTACGATCGGTCGATCCGAACTATTGCATGCCATCCATGTGTCCAGCCACCTGGCTCGGACGCTCCGAACTCCGAACGGACGATGCGAACTCTGATCGTACGTTCCGATCTCGGTTCGGTCCTTCCGGTCTCACCGAAATATAAATACTCCAATATTCTCGATATCGGTCAACCTAATTCTCAATAGATATCAACACTATCATATTCTCAATCATAATCCAATACAGTACTTCTGTCCCAACAAGTCATAATCATACTGAAAATCATATATGATATCATTTCTTATTTCTTATGGTTATGTACAATCTTCACAACATATTCGTATATGTCAATCATTGTTCCGGGCATTACATCTATTGACAACTTCAGTTTGTCCATCCGTTTGAGGATGACAAGTAGTAGAAAACAACGATTTTGTGCCAAGTTTAGCCCATAAAGTATTCCAAAAGTAACTCAAGAATTTAACATCGCGACCAGAAACAATAGTCCTAGGCTTTCCATGCAACCTAACGACTTCTCTAAATAACAAATCCGCTATGTTTGAAGTATCATCGGTTTTATGACAAACTATAAAATGTGCCATCTTAGAAAATCTATCCACAACAACAAAAATAGAATCCCTCCCCTTCTTAGTCCTATGCAACCCCAAAATAAAGTCCATAGAAATGTCAATCCAAGTTCTTTTTAAGAATAACACGCAAAAGTGTTCCCAAAGTTCTATTGACAACTTCAGTTTGTCCATCCGTTTGAGCATGACAAGTAGTAGAAAACAACAATTTTTTGCCAAGTTTAGCCCATAAAGTATTTCAAAAGTAAATCAAGAATTTAACATCGCGACCATAAACAATAGTCCTAGGCATGCCATGCAACCTAACGACTTCTCTAAAGAACAAATCCGCAATGTTTGAAGCATCATGGGTTTTAGGACAAGCTATAAAATGTACCATCTTAGAGAATCTATCGACAACAACAAAAATAGAATCCCTCCCCTTCTTAGTCCTAGGCAACCCCAAAATAAAGTCCATAGAAATGTCAATCAAAGTTCTTTTTAAGAATAGCACGCAAAAGTCTTCCCAATTTCTATTGACAACTTCAGTTTGTCCATCCGTTTGAGGATGACAAGTAGTAGAAAACAACAATTTTGTGCAAAGTTTAGCCCATAAAGTATTCCAAAAGTAACTCAAGAATTTAATATCGCGACTAGAAACAATAGTCCTAGGCATGCCAT
Source organism: Primulina eburnea (assembly GCF_022965805.1). Taxonomy (NCBI): domain Eukaryota; kingdom Viridiplantae; phylum Streptophyta; class Magnoliopsida; order Lamiales; family Gesneriaceae; genus Primulina; species Primulina eburnea. Next base: position 163,418 of record NW_027331547.1, read on the forward strand.
GCAACCTAGCGACTTCTCTAAAGAACAAGTCCGCAATGTTTGAAGCATCATCGGTTTTATGACAAGCTATAAAATGTACCATCTTAGAGAATCTATCCACAAAAATAGAATCCCTCCCCTTCTTAGTCCTATACAACCCCAAAATAAAGTCCATAGAAATGTCAATTAAAGTTCTTTTTAAGAATAGCACGCAAATGTGTTCCCAAAGTTCTATTGCCAACTTCAGTTTGTCCATCCGTTTGAGGATGACAAGTAGTAGAAAACAACAATTTTGTTGCAAGTTTAGCACATAAAGTCTTCCAAAAGTAACTCAATAATTTAACGTCGCGACCAGAAAACAATAGTCCTAGGCATGCCATGCAACCTAACGACTTCTCTAAAGAATAAATCCGCAATGTTTGAAGCATCATTGGTTTTATGACAAGCTATAAAATGTGCCATCTTAGAGAATCTATCCACAACAACAAATATAGAATCCCTCCAATTCTTAGTCCTAGGCAACCCCAAAATAAAGTCCATAGAAATGTCAATCCAAGTTCTTTTTAAGAATAGCACGCAAAAGTGTTCCCAAAGTTCTATTGACAACTTCAGTTTGTCCATCCGTTTGAGCATGACAAGTAGTAGAAAACAACAATTTTGTGCCAAGTTTAGCCCATAAAGTATTCCAAAAGTAACTCAAGAATTTAACATCGCGACTAGAAACAATAGTCCTAGGGATGCCATGCAACCTAACGACTTCTCTAAAGAACAAATCCGCGATGTTTGAAGCATCATGGGTTTTATGACAAGCTATAAAATGTGCCATCTTAGAAAATCTATCCACAACAACAAAAATAGAATCCCTCCCCTTCTTAGTCCTATGCAACCCCAAAATAAAGTCCATTGAAATGTCAATGCAAGTTCTTTTTAAGAATAGCACGCAAAAGTGTTCCCAAAGTTCTATTGTCAACTTCAGTTTGTCCATCCGTTTGAGAATGACAAGTAGTAGAAAACAACAATTTTGTGCCAAGTTTAGCACATAAAGTCTTCCAAAAGTAACTCAATAATTTAACGTTGCGACCAGAAAACAATAGTCCTAGGCATGCCACGCAACCTAACGACTTCTCTAAAGAACAAATCCGCAATGTTTGAAGCATCATGGGTTTTATGACAAGCTATAAAATGTGACATCTTAGAGAATCTATACACAACAACAAAAATAGAATCCCTCCCCTTCTTAGTCCTAGGCAACCCCAAAATAAAGTACATAGAAATGTCAATCCAAGTTCTTTTTAAGAATAGCACGCAAAAGTGTTCCCAAAGTTCTATTGACAACTTCAGTTTGTCCATCCGTTTGAGGATGACAAGTAGTAGAAAACAACAATTTTGTGCAAAGTTTAGCCCATAAAGTATTCCAAAAGTAACTCAAGAATTTAACATCGCGACCAGAAACAATAGTCCTAGGCATGCCATGCAACCTAACGACTTCTCTAAAGAACAAATCCGCAATGTTTGAAGCATCATGGGTTTTATGACAAGCTATAAAATGTGTCATCTTAGAGAATCTATCTACAACAACAAAAATAGAATCCCTCCCATTCTTAGTCCTAGGCAACCCCAAAATAAAGTCCATAGAAATGTCAATCCAAGTTCTTTTTAAGAATAGCACGCAAAAGTGTTCCCAAAGTTCTATTGACAACTTCAGTTTGTCCATCCGTTTGAGCATGACAAGTAGTAGAAAACAACAATTTTGTGCCAAGTTTAGCCCATAAAGTATTCCAAAAGTTACTCAAGATTTAACATCGCGACCAGAAAAAATAGTCCTAGGCATACCATGCAACCTAACGACTTCTCTAAAGAACAAATCCGCAATCTTTGAAGCATCATGGGTTTAAGGACAAGCTATAAAATGTGCCATCTTAGAGAATCTATCCACAAAAAATAGAATCCCTCCCCTTCTTAGTCCTATGCAACCCCAAAATAAAGTCCATAGAAATGTCAATCCAAGTTCTTTTTACGAATAGCACGCAAAAGTGTTCCCAAAGTTCTATTGACAACTTCAGTTTGTCCATCCGTTTGAGTATGACAAGTAGTAGAAAACAACAATTTTGTGCCAAGTTTAGCCCATAAAGTATTCCAAAAGTAACTCAAGAATTTAACATCGCGACCATAAACAATAGTCCTAGGCATGCCATGCAACCTAACGACTTCTCTAAAGAACAAATCCGCAATGTTTGAAGCATCATGTGTTTTATGACAAGCTATAAAATGTACCATCTTAGAGAATCTATCCACAACAACAAAAATAGAATCCCTCCACTTCTTAGTCCTAGGCAACCCCAAAATAAAGTCCATAGAAATGTCAATCCAAGTTCTTTTTAAGAATAGCACGCAAAAGTGTTCCCAATGTTCTATTGACAACTTCAGTTTGTCCATCCGTTTGAGGATGACAAGTAGTAGAAAACAACAATTTTGTGCCAAGTTTAGCCCATAAAGTATTCCAAAAGTAACTCAAGAATTTAACATCGCGACCAGAAAGCAATAGTCCTAGGCATTCCATGCAACCTAACGACTTCTCTAAATAACAAATCCGCTATGTTTGAAGCATCATCGGTTTTATGACAAGCTATAAAATGTGTCATCTTAGAGAATCTATCCACAACAACAAAAATAGAATCCCTCCCCTTCTTAGTCCTATACAACCCCAAAATAAAGTCCATAGAAATGTCAATCCAAGTTCTTTTTAAGAATAGCACGCAAAAGTGTTCCCAAAGTTCTATTGACAACTTCAGTTTGTCCATCCGTTTGAGGATGACAAGTAGTAGAAAACAACAATTTTGTGCCAAGTTTAGCCCATAAAGTATTCCAAAAGTAACTCAAGAATTTAACATCGCGACCAGAAACAATAGTCCTAGGCATGCCATGCAACCTAACGACTTCTCTAAATAACAAATCCGCAATGTTTGAAGCATCATCGGTTTTATGACAAGCTATAAAATGTGCCATCTTAGAGAATCTATCCACAACAACAAAAATAGAATCCCTCCCCTTCTTAGTCCTATGCAACCCCAAAATAAAGTCCATAGAAATGTCAATCCAAGTTCTTTTTAAGAATAGCACGCAAAAGTGTTCCCAAAGTTCTATTGACAACTTCAGTTTGTCCATCCGTTTGAGGCATGACAAGTAGTAGAAAACAACAATTTTGTGCCAAGTTTAGCCCATAAAGTATTCCAAAAGTAACTCAAGAATTTAACATCGCGACCAGAAACAATAGTCCTAGGCATGCCATGCAACCTAACGACTTCTCTAAAGAACAAATCCGCAATGTTTGAAGCATCATCGGTTTTATGACAAGCTATAAAATGTGCCATCTTAGAGAATCTATCCACAACAACAAAAATAGAATCCCTCCCCTTCTTAGTCCTAGGCAACCCCAAAATAAAGTCCATAGAAATGTCAATCCAAGTTCTTTTTAAGAATAGCACGCAAAAGTGTTCCCAAGTTCTATTGACAACTTCAGTTTGTCCATCCGTTTGAGGATGACAAGTAGTAGAAAACAACAATTTTGTGCAAAGTTTAGCCCATAAAGTATTCCAAAAGTAACTCAAGAATTTAACATCGCGACCAGAAACAATAGTCCTAGGCATGCCATGCAACCTAGCGACTTCTCTAAAGAACAAGTCCGCAATGTTTGAAGCATCATCGGTTTTATGACAAGCTATAAAATGTACCATCTTAGAGAATCTATCCACAACAAAAATAGAATCCCTCCCTTTCTTAGTCATATGCAACCCCAAAATAAAGTCCATTAGAAATGTCAATTCAAGTTCTTTTTAAGAATAGCACGCAAATGTGTTCCCAAAGTTCTATTGCCAACTTCAGTTTTTCCATCCGTTTGAGGATGACAAGTAGTAGAAAACAACAATTTTGTGCAAGTTTAGCACATAAAGTCTTCCAAAAGTAACTCAATAATTTAACGTCGCGACCAGAAAACAATAGTCCTAGGCATGCCATGCAACCTAACGACTTCTCTAAAGAACAAATCCGCAATGTTTGAAGCATCATTGGTTTTATGACAAGCTATAAAATGTGCCATCTTAGAGAATCTATCCACAACAACAAATATAGAATCCCTCCCCTTCTTAGTCCTAGGCAACCCCAAAATAAAGTCCATAGAAATGTCAATCCAAGTTCTTTTTAAGAATAGCACGCAAAAGTGTTCCCAAAGTTCTATTGACAACTTCAGTTTGTCCATCCGTTTGAGCATGACAAGTAGTAGAAAACAACAATTTTGTGCCAAGTTTAGCCCATAAAGTATTCCAAAAGTAACTCAAGAATTTAACATCGCGACCAGAAACAATAGTCCTAGGCATGCCATGCAACCTAACGACTTCTCTAAAGAACAAATCCGCAATGTTTGAAGCATCATGGGTTTTATGACAAGCTATAAAATGTGCCATCTTAGAGAATCTATCCACAACAACAAAAATAGAATCCCTCCCCTTCTTAGTCCTAGGCAACCCCAAAATAAAGTCCATAGAAATGTCAATCCAAGTTCTTTTTAAGAATAGCACGCAAAAGTGTTCCCAAGTTCTATTGACAACTTCAGTTTGTCCATCCGTTTGAGGATGACAAGTAGTAGAAAACAACAATTTTGTGCCAAGTTTAGCCCATAAAGTATTCCAAAAGTAACTCAAGAATTTAACATCGCGACCAGAAACAATAGTCCTAGGCATGCCATGCAACCTAACGACTTCTCTAAAGAACAAATCCGCAATGTTTGAAGCATCATCGGTTTTATGACAAGCTATAAAATGTGCCATCTTAGAGAATCTATCCACAACAACAAAAATAGAATCCCTCCCCTTCTTAGTCCTAGGCAACCCCAAAATAAAGTCCATAGAAATGTCAATCCAAGTTCTTTTTAAGAATAGCACGCAAAAGTGTTCCCAAAGTTCTATTGACAACTTCAGTTTGTCCATCCGTTTGAGGATGACAAGTAGTAGAAAACAACAATTTTGTGCCAAGTTTAGCCCATAAAGTATTCCAAAAGTAACTCAAGAATTTAACATCGCGACCAGAAACAATAGTCCTAGGCATGCCATGCAACCTAACGACTTCTCTAAAGAACAAATCCGCAATGTTTGAAGCATCATCGGTTTTATGACAAGCTATAAAATGTGCCATCTTAGAGAATCTATCCACAACAACAAAAATAGAATCCCTCCCCTTCTTAGTCCTAGGCAACCCCAAAATAAAGTCCATAGAAATGTCAATCCAAGTTCTTTTTAAGAATAGCACGCAAAAGTGTTCCCAAAGTTCTATTGACAACTTCAGTTTGTCCATCCGTTTGAGGCATGACAAGTAGTAGAAAACAACAATTTTGTGCCAAGTTTAGCCCATAAAGTATTCCAAAAGTAACTCAAGAATTTAACATCGCGACCAGAAACAATAGTCCTAGGCATGCCATGCAACCTAACGACTTCTCTAAAGAACAAATCCGCAATGTTTGAAGCATCATGGGTTTTATGACAAGCTATAAAATGTGCCATCTTAGAGAATCTATCCACAACAACAAAAATAGAATCCCTCCCCTTCTTAGTCCTAGGCAACCCCAAAATAAAGTCCATAGAAATGTCAATCCAAGTTCTTTTTAAGAATAGCACGCAAAAGTGTTCCCAAGTTCTATTGACAACTTCAGTTTGTCCATCCGTTTGAGGATGACAAGTAGTAGAAAACAACAATTTTGTGCAAAGTTTAGCCCATAAAGTATTCCAAAAGTAACTCAAGAATTTAACATCGCGACCAGAAACAATAGTCCTAGGCATGCCATGCAACCTAGCGACTTCTCTAAAGAACAAATCCGCAATGTTTGAAGCATCATCGGTTTTATGACAAGCTATAAAATGTGCCATCTTAGAGAATCTATCCACAACAAAAATAGAATCCCTCCCCTTCTTAGTCCTATGCAACCCCAAAATAAAGTCCTATAGAAATGTCAATCAAGTTCTTTTTAAGAATAGCACGCAAATGTGTTCCCAAAGTTCTATTGCCAACTTCAGTTTGTCCATCCGTTTGAGGATGACAAGTAGTAGAAAACAACAATTTTGTGCAAGTTTAGCCCATAAAGTCTTCCAAAAGTAACTCAATAATTTAACGTCGCGACCAGAAAACAATAGTCCTAGGCATGCCATGCAACCTAACGACTTCTCTAAAGAACAAATCCGCAATGTTTGAAGCATCATTGGTTTTATGACAAGCTATAAAATGTGCCATCTTAGAGAATCTATCCACAACAACAAAATAGAATCCCTCCCATTCTTAGTCCTAGGCAACCCCAAAATAAAGTCCATAGAAATGTCAATCCAAGTTCTTTTTAAGAATAGCACGCAAAAGTGTTCCCAAAGTTCTATTGACAACTTCAGTTTGTCCATCCGTTTGAGGATGACAAGTAGTAGAAAACAACAATTTTGTGCCAAGTTTAGCCCATAAAGTATTCCAAAAGTAACTCAAGAATTTAACATCGCGACCAGAAACAATAGTCCTAGGCATGCCATGCAACCTAACGACTTCTCTAAAGAACAAATCCGCAATGTTTGAAGCATCATGGGTTTTATGACAAGCTATAAAATGTGCCATCTTAGAGAATCTATCCACAACAACAAAAATAGAATCCTCCCCTTCTTAGTCCTAGGCAACCCCAAAATAAAGTCCATAGAAATGTCAATCCAAGTTCTTTTTAAGAATAGCACGCAAAAGTGTTCCCAAAGTTCTATTGACAACTTCAGTTTGTCCATCCGTTTGAGGATGACAAGTAGTAGAAAACAACAATTTTGTGCAAGTTTAGCCCATAAAGTATTCCAAAAGTAACTCAAGAATTTAACATCGCGACCAGAAACAATAGTCCTAGGCATGCCATGCAACCTAACGACTTCTCTAAAGAACAAATCCGCAATGTTTGAAGCATCATCGGTTTTATGACAAGCTATAAAATGTGCCATCTTAGAGAATCTATCCACAACAACAAAAATAGAATCCCTCCCCTTCTTAGTCCTAGGCAACCCCAAAATAAAGTCCATAGAAATGTCAATCCAAGTTCTTTTTAAGAATAGCACGCAAAAGTGTTCCCAAAGTTCTATTGACAACTTCAGTTTGTCCATCCGTTTGAGGATGACAAGTAGTAGAAAACAACAATTTTGTGCCAAGTTTAGCCCATAAAGTATTCCAAAAGTAACTCAAGAATTTAACATCGCGACCAGAAACAATAGTCCTAGGCATGCCATGCAACCTAGCGACTTCTCTAAAGAACAAATCCGCAATGTTTGAAGCATCATGGGTTTTATGACAAGCTATAAAATGTGCCATCTTAGAGAATCTATCCACAACAACAAAAATAGAATCCCTCCCCTTCTTAGTCCTAGGCAACCCCAAAATAAAGTCCATAGAAATGTCAATCCAAGTTCTTTTTAAGAATAGCACGCAAAAGTGTTCCCAAGTTCTATTGACAACTTCAGTTTGTCCATCCGTTTGAGGATGACAAGTAGTAGAAAACAACAATTTTGTGCAAAGTTTAGCCCATAAAGTATTCCAAAAGTAACTCAAGAATTTAACATCGCGACCAGAAACAATAGTCCTAGGCATGCCATGCAACCTAGCGACTTCTTTAAAGAACAAGTCCGCAATGTTTGAAGCATCATCGGTTTTATGACAAGCTATAAAATGTACCATCTTAGAGAATCTATCCACAAAAATAGAATCCCTCCCCTTCTTAGTCCTATGCAACCCCAAAATAAAGTCCATAGAAATGTCAATTAAAGTTCTTTTTAAGAATAGCACGCAAATGTGTTCCCAAAGTTCTATTGCCAACTTCAGTTTGTCCATCCGTTTGAGGATGACAAGTAGTAGAAAACAACAATTTTGTTGCAAGTTTAGCACATAAAGTCTTCCAAAAGTAACTCAATAATTTAACGTCGCGATCAGAAAACAATAGTCCTAGGCATGCCATGCAACCTAACGACTTCTCTAATGAACAAATCCACAATGTTTGAAGCATCATTGGTTTTATGACAAGCTATAAAATGTTCCATCTTAGAGAATCTATCCACAACAACAAATATAGAATCCCTCCCATTCTTAGTCCTAGGCAACCCCAAAATAAAGTCCATAGAAATGTCAATCCAAGTTCTTTTTAAGAATAGCACGCAAAAGTGTTCCCAAAGTTCTATTGACAACTTCAGTTTGTCCATCCGTTTGAGGATGACAAGTAGTAGAAAACAACAATTTTGTGCCAAGTTTAGCCCATAAAGTATTCCAAAAGTAACTCAAGAATTTAACATCGCGACCAGAAACAATAGTCCTAGGCATGCCATGCAACCTAACGACTTCTCTAAAGAACAAATCCGCAATGTTTGAAGCATCATGGGTTTTATGACAAGCTATAAAATGTGCCATCTTAGAGAATCTATCCACAACAACAAAAATAGAATCCCTCCCCTTCTTAGTCCTAGGCAACCCCAAAATAAAGTCCATAGAAATGTCAATCCAAGTTCTTTTTAAGAATAGCACGCAAAAGTGTTCCCAAGTTCTATTGACAACTTCAGTTTGTCCATCCGTTTGAGGATGACAAGTAGTAGAAAACAACAATTTTGTGCCAAGTTTAGCCCATAAAGTATTCCAAAAGTAACTCAAGAATTTAACATCGCGACCAGAAACAATAGTCCTAGGCATGCCATGCAACCTAGCGACTTCTCTAAAGAACAAATCCGCAATGTTTGAAGCATCATCGGCTTTATGACAAGCTATAAAATGTGCCATCTTAGAGAATCTATCCACAACAACAAAAATAGAATCCCTCCCCTTCTTAGTCCTAGGCAACCCCAAAATAAAGTCCATAGAAATGTCAATCCAAGTTCTTTTTAAGAATAGCACGCAAAAGTGTTCCCAAAGTTCTATTGACAACTTCAGTTTGTCCATCCGTTTGAGGATGACAAGTAGTAGAAAACAACAATTTTGTGCCAAGTTTAGCCCATAAAGTATTCCAAAAGTAACTCAAGAATTTAACATCGCGACCAGAAACAATAGTCCTAGGCATTCCATGCAACCTAACGACTTCTCTAAAGAACAAATCCGCTATGTTTGAAGTATCATCGGTTTTATGACAACGATAAAATGTGCCATCTTATAAAATCTATCCACAACAACAAAAATAGAATCCCTCCCCTTCTTAGTCCTATGCAACCCCAAAATAAAGTCCATAGAAATGTCAATCCAAGTTCTTTTTAAGAATAGCACGCAAAAGTGTTCCCAAAGTTCTATTGACAACTTCAGTTTGTCCATCCGTTTGAGCATGACAAGTAGTAGAAAACAACAATTTTTTGCCAAGTTTAGCCCATAAAGTATTCCAAAAGTAAATCAAGAATTTAACATCGCGACCATAAATAATAGTCCTAGGCATGCCATGCAACCTAACGACTTCTCTAAAGATCAAATCCGCAATGTTTGAAGCATCATGGGTTTTAGGACAAGCTATAAAATGTACCATCGTAGAGAATCTATCCACAACAAGAAAAATAGAATCCCTCCCTTTCTTAGTCCTAGGCAACCCAAAAATAAAGTCCATAGAAATGTCAATCAAAGTTCTTTTTAAGAATAGCACGCAAAAGTGTTCCCAATTTCTATTGACAACTTCAGTTTGTCCATCCGTTTGAGGATGACAAGTAGTAGAAAACAACAATTTTGTGCAAAGTTTAGCCCATAAAGTATTCCAAAAGTAACTCAAGAATTTAACATCGCGACTAGAAACAAAAGTCCTAGGCATGCCATGCAACCTAGCGACTTCTCTAAAGAACAAGTCCGCAATGTTTGAAGCATCATCGGTTTTATGACAAGCTATAAAATGTACCATCTTAGAGAATCTATCCACAAAAATAGAATCCCTCCCCTTCTTAGTCCTATGCAACCCCAAAATAAAGTCTATAGAAATGTCAATTAAAGTTCTTTTTAAGAATAGCACGCAAATGTGTTCCCAAAGTTCTATTGCCAACTTCAGTTTGTCCATCCGTTTGAGGATGACAAGTAGTAGAAAACAACAATTTTGTTGCAAGTTTAGCACATAAAGTCTTCCAAAAGTAACTCAATAATTTAACGTCGCGACCAGAAAACAATAGTCCTAGGCATGCCATGCAACCTAACGACTTCTCTAAAGAACAAATCCGCAATGTTTGAAGCATCATTGGTTTTATGACAAGCTATAAAATATGCCATCTTAGAGAATCTATCCACAACAACAAATATAGAATCCCTCCAATTCTTAGTCCTAGGCAACCCCAAAATAAAGTCCATAGAAATGTCAATCCAAGTTCTTTTTAAGAATAGCACGCAAAAGTGTTCCCAAAGTTCTATTGACAACTTCAGTTTGTCCATCCGTTTGAGGATGAAAAGTAGTAGAAAACAACAATTTTGTGCCAAGTTTAGCCCATAAAGTATTCCAAAAGTAACTCAAGAATTTAACATCGCGACCAGAAACAATAGTCCTAGGGATGCCATGCAACCTAACGACTTCTCTAAAGAACAAATCCGCAATGTTTGAAGCATCATGGGTTTTATGACAAGCTATAAAATGTGCCATCTTAGAGAATCTATCCACAACAACAAAAATAGAATCTCTCCCCTTCTTAGTACTAGGCAACCCCAAAATAAAGTCCATAGAAATGTCAATCCAAGTTCTTTTTAAGAATTGCACGCAAAAGTGTTCCCAATTTCTATTGACAACTTCAGTTTGTCCATCCGTTTGAGGATGACAAGTAGTAGAAAACAACAATTTTGAGTCAAGTTTAGCCCATAAAGTATTCCAAAAGTAAATCAAGAATTTAACATCGCGACCATAAACAATAGTCCTAGGCATGCCATCCAACCTAACGACTTCTCTAAAGAACAAATCCGCAATGTTTGAAGCATCATGGGTTTTATGACAAGCTATAAAATGTGCCATCTTAGAGAATCTATCCACAACAACAAAAATAGAATCCCTCCCCTTCTTAGTCCTAGGCAACCCCAAAATAAAGTCCATAGAAATGTCAATCCAAGTTCTTTTTAAGAATAGCACGCAAAAGTGTTCCCAATTTCTATTGACAACTTCAGTTTGTCCATCCGTTTGAGGATGACAAGTAGTAGAAAACAACAATTTTGTGCCAAGTTTAGCCCATAAAGTATTCCAAAAGTAACTCAAGAATTTAACATCGCGACCAGAAACAATAGTCCTAGGCATGCCATGCAACCTAGCGACTTCTCTAAAGAACAAGTCCGCAATGTTTGAAGCATCATCGGTTTTATGACAAGCTATAAAATGTACCATCTTAGAGAATCTATCCACAACAACAAAAATAGAATCCCTCCCCTTCTTAGTCCTAGGCAACCCCAAAATAAAGTCCATAGAAATGTCAATCCAAGTTCTTTTTAAGAATAGCACGCAAAAGTGTTCCCAAAGTTCTATTGACAACTTCAGTTTGTCCATCCGTTTGAGCATGACAAGTAGTAGAAAACAACAATTTTGTGTCAAGTTTAGCCCATAAAGTATTCCAAAAGTAAATCAAGAATTTAACATCGCGACCATAAACAATAGTCCTAGGCATGCCATGCAACCTAACGACTTCTCTAAAGAACAAATCCGCAATGTTTGAAGCATCATGGGTTTTATGACAAGCTATAAAATGTACCATCTTAGAGAATCTATCCACAACAACAAAAATAGAATCCTTCCCCTTCTTAGTCCTAGGCAACCCCAAAATAAAGTCCATAGAAATGTCAATCAAAGTTCTTTTTAAGAATAGCACGCAAAAGTGTTCCCAATTTCTATTGACAACTTCAGTTTGTCCATCCATTTGAGGATGACAAGTAGTAGAAAACAACAATTTTGTTCAAAGTTTAGCCCATAAAGTATTCCAAAAGTAACTCAAGAATTTAACATCGCGACGAGAAACAATAGTCCTAGGCATGCCATTCAACCTAGCGACTTCTTTAAAGAACAAGTCCGCAATGTTTGAAGCATCATCGGTTTTATGACAAGCTATAAAATGTACCATCTTAGAGAATCTATCCACAAAAATAGAATCCCTCCCCTTCTTAGTCCTATGCAACCCCAAAATAAAGTCCATAGAAATGTCAATTAAAGTTCTTTTTAAGAATAGCACGCAAATGTGTTCCCAAAGTTCTATTGCCAACTTCAGTTTGTCCATCCGTTTGAGGATGACAAGTAGTAGAAAACAACAATTTTGTTGCAAGTTTAGCACATAAAGTCTTCCAAAAGTAACTCAATAATTTAACGTCGCGACCAGAAAACAATAGTCCTAGGCATGCCATGCAACCTAACGACTTCTCTAAAGAACAAATCCACAATGTTTGAAGCATCATTGGTTTTATGACAAGCTATAAAATGTTCCATCTTAGAGAATCTATCCACAACAACAAATATAGAATCCCTCCAATTCTTAGTCCTAGGCAACCCCAAAATAAAGTCCATAGAAATGTCAATCCAAGTTCTTTTTAAGAATAGCACGCAAAAGTGTTCCCAAAGTTCTATTGACAACTTCAGTTTGTCCATCCGTTTGAGGATGACAAGTAGTAGAAAACAACAATTTTGTGCCAAGTTTAGCCCATAAAGTATTCCAAAAGTAACTCAAGAATTTAACATCGCGACCAGAAACAATAGTCCTAGGGATGCCATGCAACCTAACGAATTCTCTAAAGAACAAATCCGCAATGTTTGAAGCATCATGGGTTTTATGACAAGCTATAAAATGTGCCATCTTAGAGAATCTATCCACAACAACAAAAATAGAATCCCTCCCCTTCTTAGTCCTAGGCAACCCCAAAATAAAGTCCATAGAAATGTCAATCCAAGTTCTTTTTAAGAATTGCACGCAAAAGTGTTCCCAATTTCTATTGACAACTTCAGTTTGTCCATCCGTTTGAGGATGACAAGTAGTAGAAAACAACAATTTTGTGTCAAGTTTAGCCCATAAAGTATTCCAAAAGTAACTCAAGAATTTAACATCGCGACCAGAAACAATAGTCCTAGGCATGCCATGCAACCTAGCGACTTCTCTAAAGAACAAGTCCGCAATGTTTGAAGCATAATCGGTTTTATGACAAGCTATAAAATGTACCATCTTAGAGAATCTATCCACAACAACAAAAATAGAATCCCTCCCCTTCTTAGTCCTAGGCAACCCCAAAATAAAGTCCATAGAAATGTCAATCCAAGTTCTTTTTAAGAATAGCACGCAAAAGTGTTCCCAAAGTTCTATTGACAATTTCAGTTTGTCCATCCGTTTGAGGATGACAAGTAGTAGAAAACAACGATTTTGTGTCAAGTTTAGCCCATAAAGTATTCCAAAAGTAACTCAAGAATTTAACATCGCGACCAGAAACAATAGTCCTAGGCATTCCATGCAACCTAACGACTTCTCTAAATAACAAATCCGCTATGTTTGAAGCATCATCGGTTTTATGACAAGCTATAAAATGTACCATCGTAGAGAATCTATCCACAACAACAAAAATAGAATCCCTCCCTTTCTTAGTCCTAGGCAACCCAAAATAAAGTCCATAGAAATGTCAATCAAAGTTCTTTTTAAGAATAGCACGCAAAAGTGTTCTCAAGTTCTATTGACAACTTCAGTTTGTCCATCCGTTTGAGGATGACAAGTAGTAGAAAACAACAATTTTGTGCAAAGTTTAGCCCATAAAGTATTCCAAAAGTAACTCAAGAATTTAACATCGCGACTAGAAACAAAAGTCCTAGGCATGCCATGCAACCTAGCGACTTCTCTAAAGAACAAGTCCGCAATGTTTGAAGCATCATCGGTTTTATGACAAGCTATAAAATGTACCATCTTAGAGAATCTATCCACAAAAATAGAATCCCTCCCCTTCTTAGTCCTATGCAACCCCAAAATAAAGTCTATAGAAATGTCAATTAAAGTTCTTTTTAAGAATAGCACGCAAATGTGTTCCCAAAGTTCTATTGCCAACTTCAGTTTGTCCATCCGTTTGAGGATGACAAGTAGTAGAAAACAACAATTTTGTTGCAAGTTTAGCACATAAAGTCTTCCAAAAGTAACTCAATAATTTAACGTCGAGACCAGAAAACTATAGTCCTAGGCATGCCATGCAACCTAACGACTTCTCTAAAGAACAAATCCGCAATGTTTGAAGCATCATTGGTTTTATGACAAGCTATAAAATATGCCATCTTAGAGAATCTATCCACAACAACAAATATAGAATCCCTCCAATTCTTAGTTCTAGGCAACCCCAAAATAAAGTCCATAGAAATGTCAATCCAAGTTCTTTTTAAGAATAGCACGCAAAAGTGTTCCCAAAGTTCTATTGACAACTTCAGTTTTTCCATCCGTTTGAGGATGACAAGTAGTAGAAAACAACAATTTTGTGCCAAGTTTAGCCCATAAAGTATTCCAAAAGTAACTCAAGAATTTAACATCGCGACCAGAAACAATAGTCCTAGGGATGCCATGCAACCTAACGACTTCTCTAAAGAACAAATCCGCAATGTTTGAAGCATCATGGGTTTTATGACAAGCTATAAAATGTGCCATCTTAGAGAATCTATCCACAACAACAAAAATAGAATCCCTCCCCTTCTTAGTCCTAGGCAACCCCAAAATAAAGTCCATAGAAATGTCAATCCAAGTTCTTTTTAAGAATTGCACGCAAAAGTGTTCCCAATTTCTATTGACAACTTCAGTTTGTCCATCCGTTTGAGGATGACAAGTAGTAGAAAACAACGATTTTGTGCCAAGTTTAGCCCATAAAGTATTCCAAAAGTAACTCAATAATTTAACATCGCGACCAGAAACAATAGTCCTAGGCTTTCCATGCAACCTAACGACTTCTCTAAATAACAAATCCGCTATGTTTGAAGCATCATCGGTTTTATGACAAACTATAAAATGTGTCATCTTAGAAAATCTATCCACAACAACAAAAATAGAATCCCTCCCCTTCTTAGTCCTAGGCAACCCCAAAATAAAGTCCATAGAAATGTCAATCCAAGTTCTTTTTAAGAATTGCACGCAAAAGTGTTCCCAATTTCTATTGACAACTTCAGTTTGTCCATCCGTTTGAGGATGACAAGTAGTAGAAAACAACAATTTTGTGCCAAGTTTAGCCCATAAAGTATTACAAAAGTAACTCAAGAATTTAACATCGCGACCAGAAACAATAGTCCTAGGCATGCCATGCAACCTAGCGACTTCTCTAAAGAACAAGTCCGCAATGTTTGAAGCATCATCGGTTTTATGACAAGCTATAAAATGTACCATCTTAGAGAATCTATCCACAACAACAAAAATAGAATCCCTCCCCTTCTTAGTCCTAGGCAACCCCAAAATAAAGTCCATAGAAATGTCAATCCAAGTTCTTTTTAAGAATAGCACGCAAAAGTGTTCCCAAAGTTCTATTGACAACTTCAGTTTGTCCATCCGTTTGAGCATGACAAGTAGTAGAAAACAACAAATTTGTGTCAAGTTTAGCCCATAAAGTATTCCAAAAGTAAATCAAGAATTTAACATCGCGACCATAAACAATAGTCCTAGGCATGCCATGCAACCTAACGACTTCTCTAAAGAACAAATCCGCAATGTTTGAAGCATCATGGGTTTTATGACAAGCTATAAAATGTACCATCTTAGAGAATCTATCCACAACAACAAAAATAGAATCCTTCCCCTTCTTAGTCCTAGGCAACCCCAAAATAAAGTCCATAGAAATGTCAATCAAAGTTCTTTTTAAGAATAGCACGCAAAAGTGTTCCCAATTTCTATTGACAACTTCAGTTTGTCCATCCGTTTGAGGATGACAAGTAGTAGAAAACAACAATTTTGTTCAAAGTTTAGCCCATAAAGTATTCCAAAAGTAACTCAAGAATTTAACATCGCGACTAGAAACAATAGTCCTAGGCATGCCATGCAACCTAGCGACTTCTTTAAAGAACAAGTCCGCAATGTTTGAAGCATCATCGGTTTTATGACAAGCTATAAAATGTACCATCTTAGAGAATCTATCCACAAAAATAGAATCCCTCCCCTTCTTAGTCCTATGCAACCCCAAAATAAAGTCCATAGAAATGTCAATTAAAGTTCTTTTTAAGAATAGCACGCAAATGTGTTCCCAAAGTTCTATTGCCAACTTCAGTTTGTCCATCCGTTTGAGGATGACAAGTAGTAGAAAACAACAATTTTGTTGCAAGTTTAGCACATAAAGTCTTCCAAAAGTTACTCAATAATTTAACGTCGCGACCAGAAAACAAAAGTCCTAGGCATGCCATGCAACCTAACGACTTCTCTAAAGAACAAATCCGCAATGTTTGAAGCATCATTGGTTTTATGACAAGCTATAAAATGTGCCATCTTAGAGAATCTATCCACAACAACAAATATAGAATCCCTCCAATTCTTAGTCCTAGGCAACCCCAAAATAAAGTCCATAGAAATGTCAATCCAAGTTCTTTTTAAGAATAGCTCGCAAAAGTGTTCCCAAAGTTCTATTGACAACTTCAGTTTGTCCATCCGTTTGAGGATGACAAGTAGTAGAAAACAACAATTTTGTGCCAAGTTTAGCCCATAAAGTATTCCAAAAGTAACTCAAGAATTTAACATCGCGACCAGATGTTAGAGTAGGTGCACGTCGAGCCAAGTGTTGGGCGACTGTTCACAATGAAACTCTTTGTATAAACGATCTTTATTTTAATAATATTTCAATTTATTAATTTGGCGCATCTTTATCTTTATACCCATGCTAGTTGCATAGATAAAGTCCTTGAATATACAAATAGTAGAAAGAATATGAGATGCTCATATGATGAGTATCATGAAACTCATATTTGGAATACTGTATATTCTAAACCGTTCCTAGTCGATTCAGCCGCCACTAAGAAGGATAAAGGCCGCTCGAGTTAGAGACTAGTATCTGCAATGTGAGTACCATGTTTCATTGGTAGGGGACATTGTGATGTCCGATCATGCAGATAGGTGCTCCTTGTAGAGTGCACTGAACAACCCTCCATAAAAGGACTTTCCAAGTGGTTCTCACTTATCGAGTGGAAAAAGTCCTGGTTTATGGTTGTACAGAATTAGTCCTTATGACCCGGGACAACATTGAGACTCTATGTGCTAGCGTTTCACTTTGACTTGTTTACCGACTCTTATGGGGTCATTAGGTGGCAAGGTTGGGTGTTACGGCGAAACATATAGGAGTCGATGCATTGTAGTCGGGGATTCACCGCTTACCTACGGGTATGGATATCCTATGTGTTTTTCATGTATATGTGGGTTGAAATCTCTGATCAGAGTATGGTGGTAATTATGAAAGGGGTTTCATAGATTACACCATCGATGCAACCACAACATGACACATAGTATCGATTCATTGACAACTCTCGATAAACCAATAGTTGTCGAATCGGTCGGGATATATGAGATGAAGGGACCGTACTGTACGCTAACCATAATTGATTGGTTCTTGCAGGCACTATCATGTGATACCTAGGGAATCACGTAAGCGATGCTGCTAGACATTTAACGTGATTGGTTGGGTACTATCAGACTTGAGTTCTGACGTTCTTGTTATCAAGGTGTTGATAAGTAAGAATGGAGCAATTAGGGTATGCTCGAATAAGGACATGTTTAGTCCGAATCACATTATGATGTGAACCCACGGCTAGTTGTATCAATGAACCATTGAGGGCCACACAAGTACTTGCTTTGTAAATCCCGAAGAGAAGTAAAATAGTTCAATGTGTTGAACGGCTTGTAAATGTGTTTATGAGCGGAAAAGAAAAATTTAGAAGTATGACTTCTATGAGAGAAATATTAATTTTAATTTTTGGAAGTGTTCCTAAATTAAAATTTGGCCAAGTGAATAATGTGTTTGAAAATTGTGATTTTCATAAACATTATTATGGACTAAATTAAATTAATCCAAGTGTTGAATTAATTAAACACTAGTGGACCTAGTAGAGTCCAAATAATTATTTTAATTCAAGTGTTGAATTAATTTTATATAATTGGGCCTTGTAGAGCCCAATTGGAAATTATTATTTAAACTAGTGGGCTTGTATAAAATTCAAGCAAAGTAGTATTGGGCTCAAATTGTTTGAGACAATAATATTAGTCCATGGGCCCTTGTGAAGGGTTTCAAGCCCACATGCAAAGGGGATTAGGGTTTGCATGCTTGGAGTAATAGCCAAAATACTTTTTAATAAAATATTCAAAAGTAGTGCAACTTTTGAGACAACTTTTGCAACTACCTAGGCTAGTCTCCCACTCCTCCATGCATACCTCTTGGCCGAAAAATTAACAAGGATTTTACACCAATTTTCTCTCATTTTTCTCTCAAGTTTTGTTCTTCATTTTGGAGACAAAAATTCTTTCTCTTTGAAAAATCCTCAAACTTTTCTAGTGCAATTTTTGAGGGGGTTTACCTTGTGAGTGGTGGGCCTTATTTTGAAGAAAAGAAAGGTGTTGGAGGCTTGTAGATCTTCAACCTAGAAGAGTCAAGTTGTTTACAACTTGATTGGAGCCATACATCAACTTTGCTAAGTTGATAGGTATATTTTTCTTACCTCCTATGTATGGATTTTTATTTGTAAATATAGTGCAAATCAAGGGGGCCGAAAAATGCATGATAAAATTTTAAATTTTGCTTCCGTTGCGCTTATTGCCCCCGTAACCGGTCCGCTTTCAAGTGGTATCCGAGCTTAGGTTGCGGATTTTGTACTATATTTACGTTATATTATGTTGAGTATCGATTTCTAACCGCTTGAAATTTTTTGTGCATAAATCTTCAAGGCCGAAATTTTGAGAAACAAACCAAAAAAAAAAAATATTTTCGGGCAGCATGTTGCTGCCCGTGAGTTTCGGGCTGCCCGAAATATTTCGGGCAGCATGTTTGGGCAGCCTACGGGCTGCCCGGAAAATTCGATTTTAATAAAAAAAAAAAAAAATTTTTGTGTGTCGCCGGAATCCGGCGACGGAGCTCCGGCGACGGCGGTGACGACTAGGGTTTCCAAAAGTGTTTTGGATAATCCAAGTGTCATGGGCCTTAAGATGTTGGGCCATTGGATGGCCAACATAATTTGTGAATTTTAAATGGGCCAAAGTATTTTTGGTGAAAAATGAGTTTTGGGCCCTTAAGTTTAAAATTACAAATGTTGCACATATATTTTTCATAAAATAAATAATTGAAGTGGGACTTTAATTATTTATAGTAAATTGTGATTTATAAGAAATTCAATTATAAATAAATTAATTTGAAAGTAGACAAAGGGGTTTGTATACTTTGTTAATTTAATTTATAATTGTGGCGGTTAGTGATTGGTTCAAGATACATAATATTGGATCAATTAATTATAGTGATAATTAATTGATGGTGTATGATATTTGATATTGTGCATGAAGGATGATCAAAAGCCCAAGCCCAATTTGCTAGGTGTATGCTAGGATATTTGTGTTGTATGATTGTAATAATTATCAATTTTTTAAGTGGGCTTGGTTTATGGCCCGTTCCCACCCCATGAGATGTATCCCTATGTGCCATGGATATTTAATTGTAAATATTAGATTAGTGGATGATAAAGATTGGAAGATGGTGGCCTTGGTGATTATGAAGATCGAAGACATGTAATATAGGATGCTAATGTAATAATGTAGTTGCATTGCATCCCTTGCATTTACCCTAGGATTGGACCTAGGCCCGTGTTTAGCTCACACGGGCCATTAGTACTTGGGGCGATTGATCATCCTTGTATTGTTTTCTATTTATAATATATGCATGATATGTTATAAATAATGAGTATGTGCGTTATTATTATTATAATAACAAAGTTGCATGAATCCGGCAAACATACGATCAAACATGGCGAGCTTTTAAAATAAAATTAACGATGAGACCTTTCAAAATTAAAAAACCCTCATTTTGAATAAGATTCAAAATAAAATATCAAGTCCGAAAAGGGGAATTATAAATTTGTTTATAATTTCCTTGTCTTCCATCGACAATGGATGCATGATGAACGCTACCCGTACTCGGGGCTCGGCTCATATTATTGGGGGAGCCTTGGGTACCGGAAAGCTGTGACATCCATTGACATAGCGATGTGAACTACGTGGAACTCCCATGATTTCGGCTCATATTATTGAGGGAACTCATGGCGACCGTCCATTAAGGTTCAATATCGATGGGTTAGGCTTGACACGTGAAGGTGAACGACGTCATATTATTGGGTCCTAATCAAACGTGAGACAAAAGTATACGTAGAGGGTTGCATGGCGATGCAATTGGAAACTACCTTTTAGGAGTTGTGATGGCCGATATTATTCGGGATCACAATTCGCTAATTGGACCTTACGTACCTACTGAGGAAAGTGTTTCCCGTTTTCACAAGAGGGTAGTGAAAATGTCAAAACAGTGGGAGCGATAATTTATAAAGTAAAAGTCCAAACTTTATATCTTATTAAATATTTTAAAATAGTCATTAACATTTATCTGTTTTACTTTTCAGTACAAATCTTTGACAATGTCATCAATTCGCAACCCGTTTTCCGTCATTCTCGAAAAACACATTCTAACCGGAACCAAACTATATCACTTGGCTAAGAATTTAAAGATCGTCCTAACTCGGAAAGAATTGCATACACACTGACTGAGTCGCCGCCTGATAAGGCTCCGACTGACTGCAGTCCCGAGGAACTGCAGACCTACAGGATTGGTGCGACCATGACTTGAAGGCCAAGTGTTATATGCAGGCTTCGATGAACGATGAGCTGCAAAGGCGATTCGAGGATGCTAAGAATGCTGCTGACATCATATGCACCTCAAGGAGCTCTTTCGGTGAGCAGACTCGGCCTTTGAGGCATGCCACAGTAAAGGAGCTCATCACTTTACGCATGCGAGATGGGACTTCGGTCCATGAGCATGGCCTAAAGTTGATTGGGCTCGTGGATAAAAACTCGTAGGCATGGATTTGATCTTGCCATCGGAGTTGACCACGGATGTGTTGCTGTTGTCATTGCCCAGCTCTTTTCGATCCTTTTGTCGTGAACTTCAATATGAACAAGCTTGAGCCCAGCCTTGAAGAGTTGGTGAACATGCTTGTGACCTTTGAGTCCACGATCAAGAAGGAGAAGCCGGTTCTTTATGTGGGCTCTTCATCTGGCACGAAGACCGGTCCACCTGGGAAGGGAAAGAAGCGTTCTTTCCAGCGTACCAAGAAGAGCGAGCCCTTGAAGAGGCAGACTTCGAGTCCCGTTGTGGCAGCCGCGCCAGTGAAGGCTGAAAAGACTGTCGACATCTGTCATCACTGCAAGAAGCCTGGACATTGGAGGCGTAACTGCAGGGAATATCTTGCGCAGAAGGGTTCTGCCAAAGGTATGTTCTATATTGAAGTTAACATCTCGATTAACTCTACTTCTTGGGTATTGGATACCGGCTGTGGCTCACATCTCTGTAATGATTTGCAGGTGATGGGAAGAAGTAGGAGGCTCCGAGAGGGTGAGACCTTCTTGAGGATGGGCAATGGGGCAAGAGTTGCTGCCAAGGCCATTGGAGATGTTTATTTAATATTGAACAATGATTTTAAGCTTATTTTGAGAGATGTTTTGTATGTACCAGACTTGGTTAAAAACATTATTTCCATTTCGATGCTTGATATTGATGGATTTTCTTGTTTATTTTGCAAAGGTGTTTGCAATATTTATAAGAATGAATGTTTAGTTGGTACGGGTGAACTTGAAAACAATCTCTATACCTTAAAATTGAAAGATATTCCACTTAACAATGTCCAAGCAATAACAACAACAAATAAGCGCAAACAAGATACTCTTAATTCGGCACAACTATGGCATGCTCGATTAGGTCATATTTCCCTAAGAAGGATGAACAAGCTAGTGGGAGTTGGCATGTTTGATATGTCCGATATTAATGCTCTCACGACTTGTGAATCCTGTCTAAAAGGAAAGATGACCAAAATTCCCTTTAAGGGCCATGCGGAGCGAGCCAAAGGGTTATTGGATTTGATCCATACCGATGTGTGCGGTCCGCTTAGCATCACCACTAAGCATGGACATGCCTACTTCATCACCTTTACCGATGACCATTCGAGGTATGGGTATGTGTATTTGATGAAATACAAGTCTGAAGCCTTTGAAAGGTTCAAAGAATTCAGAAGTGAAGTAGAGAAGCAATTGGGACGAAGCATCAAGACACTTCGATCGGATCGAGGTGGTGAGTACTTGAGTGCTGAGTTCCAAGAGTATCTTAGAGAGAATGGGATTCTCTCGCAGTGGACTCCGCCCGCTACACCGCAGTTGAATGGTGTTTCGGAGCGTCGTAACCGGACTTTGATGGACATGGTTCGGTCTATGATGGGGTTCACGGAATTGCCGCCATCCTTTTGGGGATATGCGCTTGAAACAGCGGCACTGTTGTTGAACAATGTCCATACAAAGGCAGTTGACAAGACTCCATATGAGATATGGATGGGTAAGCCTCCCAAGTATTCTTATCTTAGAATATGGGGGTGTCCTGCTTATGTGAAGCAGACAGTGGGAGATAAATTGGATAGTCGATCCATTTTATGCTACTTTGTGGGATATCCAAGGAACTCCATTGGATATTATTTCTATCATCCCCAAGAGACAAAGGTGTTTGTTTCTAGGAACGCAACCTTTTTGGAAAAGGAATTTCTATTGGATAGAAAAGGCGAGATGATAGAACTCGAAGAGGTTCGAGAGACACCTACAGTTGTAGAACCCACACCCAATAAGCTGAGTGAAGAGATACAAGCTCCTAGGAGATCCGAGAGGGTCTCAAGACCACCTGTGAGGTATGGTCTGCTTCTTGAAGAGGGCCATGATGAGCCTAATCTTGGATGTGATCCAAGGACCTTCAAGGAAGCATTATCGGATGCCGATTCATCCAAATGGCTTGAAGCAATGGAATCTGAGATGAATTCCATGCATTCGAACCAAGTGTGGAATCTTGTGGATCCACCTGAGGGAACTGTTCCCATAGGGTGTAAATGGATTTACAAGAGGAAACTTGGGGCGGATGGGAAGGTATTGACCTTCAAGGCGCGATTGGTAGCAAAAGGGTATACTCAAAGGCAAGGTGTTGACTATGAGGAAACTTTTTCTCCAGTTGCGATGTTCAAGTCCATTAGGATTTTGCTAGCCATAGCTGCATGGTATGACTATGAGATATGGCAGATGGATGTCAAGACAGCCTTCCTTAATGGGGATATTAAGGAGGAGATTTACATGTCTCAACCTGAAGGGTTTACATCCATCGGAAGTGAGCATATGGTATGCAAACTTCAAAGATCTATTTATGGTCTTAAGCAGGCATCGAGGAGCTGGAACCTCAGATTCGATAGTACAATCAAAGAGTTTGGTTTTACTAAGAATCCTGAGGAACCCTGTGTGTATAAGAAGGTCAGTGGGAGTGCTGTGACATTCCTTGTTCTTTATGTTGATGACATTCTACTCATTGGGAATGATGTAGGAATGTTGCAATCAACAAAGATATGGTTAGCAAGTAAGTTCTCAATGCAGGACTTGGGTGAAGCATCTTTTGTATTGGGAATACAGATCTATAGAGATAGATCAAAAAGATTGCTTGGTCTCACCCAGTCCACATACATTGATACCATCGTGAAGCGGTTCTCGATGGATGAGTCCAAGAGAGGACATCTACCAATGTGTCATGGCGTGTCCCTATCCAAGTCTATGTCTCCCAAGACTGATGCAGAGATAGCGGCGATGACACGAATTCCGTATGCTTCAGCTATTGGTAGTATCATGTATGGGATGATATCTACACGTCCTGACGTGGCATTTGCACTAAGTGTAGTGAGTAGATATCAATCCAACCCTGGTCTTCCACACTGGAAAGCTGTGAAAGACATCCTCAAGTATTTGAGAAGGACCAATAAGTTGTTCTTGGTCTATGGGGGTGGAGAACTAAAATTGGAAGGCTATACCGACTCTAGCTTCCAAAGCGATGTTGATGACTCGAAGTCAACCTCCGGATTCATATTCATGCTCAATGGTGGTGCTGTCTCTTGGAAGAGTTCCAAGCAAGACAGTACTGCGGATTCCACCACTGAGGCAGAATACATTGCTGCATCAGCTGCAGCAAAGGAGGCTGTTTGGATTAGGAATTTCGTCCAAGAGTTGGGCGTCATTCCAAATGGAGTTGCTCCTATCCCGGTGATGTGCGACAACACGGGAGCCATAGCTCAGGCGAAGGAGCCGAGGTCTCATCAGAAGTCCAAACATGTATTGAGAAAGTACCACATCCTCAGAGAGATCGTGGAACGAGGAGAAGTGTCGATCGACAAAGTCGGCTCCGCAGATAATGTTGCTGATCCACTAACTAAGCCTTTACCAGGACCATCGTTCGAGAAGCATCGCGAATCAATGGGTCTAAAGTATATAGGTAGTTGGCTCTAGTGCAAGTGGGAGATTGTTAGAGTAGGTGCACGTCGAGCCAAGTGTTGGGCGACTGTTCACAATGAAACTCTTTGTATAAACCATCTTTATTTTAATAATATTTCAATTTATTAATTTGGCGCATCTTTATCTTTATACCATGCTAGTTGCATAGATAAAGTCCTTGAATATACAAATAGTAGAAAGAATATGAGATGCTCATATGATGAGTATCATGAAACTCATATTTGGAATACTGTATATTCTAAACCGTTCCTAGTCGATTCAGCCGCCACTAAGAAGGATAAAGGCCGCTCGAGTTAGAGACTAGTATCTGCGATGTGAGTACCATGTTTCATTGGTAGGGGACATTGTGATGTCCGATCATGCAGATAGGTGCTCCTTGTAGAGTGCACTGAACAACCCTCCATAAAAGGACTTTCCAAGTGGTTCTCACTTATCGAGTGGAAAAAGTCCTGGTTTATGGTTGTACAGAATTAGTCCTTATGACCCGGGACAACATTGAGACTCTATGTGCTAGCGTTTCACTTTGACTTGTTTACCGACTCTTATGGGGTCATTAGGTGGCAAGGTTGGGTGTTACGGCGAAACATATAGGAGTCGATGCATTGTAGTCGGGGATTCACCGCTTACCTACGGGTATGGATATCCTATGTGTTTTTCATGTATATGTGGGTTGAAATCTCTGATCAGAGTATGGTGGTAATTATGAAAGGGGTTTCATAGATTACAGCATCGATGCAACCACAACATGACACATAGTATCGATTCATTGACAACTCTCGATAAACCAATAGTTGTCGAATCGGTCGGGATATATGAGATGAAGGGACCGTACTGTACGCTAACCATAATTGATTGGTTCTTGCAGGCACTATCATGTGATACCTAGGGAATCACGTAAGCGATGCTGCTAGACATTTAACGTGATTGGTTGGGTACTATCAGACTTGAGTTCTGACGTTCTTGTTATCAAGGTGTTGATAAGTAAGAATGGAGCAATTAGGGTATGCTCGAATAAGGACATGTTTAGTCCGAATCACATTATGATGTGAACCCACGGCTAGTTGTATCAATGAACCATTGAGGGCCACACAAGTACTTGCTTTGTAAATCCCGAAGAGAAGTAAAATAGTTCAATGTGTTGAACGGCTTGTAAATGTGTTTATGAGCGGAAAAGAAAAATTTAGAAGTATGACTTCTATGAGAGAAATATTAATTTTAATTTTTGGAAGTGTTCCTAAATTAAAATTTGGCCAAGTGAATAATGTGTTTGAAAATTGTGATTTTCATAAACATTATTATGACTAAATTAAATTAATCCAAGTGTTGAATTAATTAAACACTAGTGGACCTAGTAGAGTCCAAATAATTATTTTAATTCAAGTGTTGAATTAATTTTATATAATTGGGCCTTGTAGAGCCCAATTGGAAATTATTATTTAAACTAGTGGGCTTGTATAAAATTCAAGCAAAGTAGTATTGGGCTCAAATTGTTTGAGACAATAATATTAGTCCATGGGCCCTTGTGAAGGGTTTCAAGCTCACATGCAAAGGGGATTAGGGTTTGCATGCTTGGAGTAATAGCCAAAATACTTTTTAATAAAATATTCAAAAGTAGTGCAACTTTTGAGACAACTTTTGCAACTACCTAGGCTAGTCTCCCACTCCTCCATGCATACCTCTTGGCCGAAAAATTCACAAGGATTTTACACCAATTTTCTCTCATTTTTCTCTCAAGTTTTGTTCTTCATTTTGGAGACAAAAATTCTTTCTCTTTGAAAAATCCTCAAACTTTTCTAGTGCAATTTTTGAGGGGGTTTACCTTGTGAGTGGTGGGCCTTATTTTGAAGAAAAGAAAGGTGTTGGAGGCTTGTAGATCTTCAACCTAGAAGAGTCAAGTTGTTTACAACTTGATTGGAGCTATACATCAACTTTGCTAAGTTGATAGGTATATTTTTCTTACCTCCTATGTATGGATTTTTATTTGTAAATATAGTGCAAATCAAGGGGGCCGAAAAATGCATGATAAAATTTTAAATTTTGCTTCCGTTGCGCTTATTGCCCCCGTAACCGGTCCGCTTTCACCAGAAACAATAGTCCTAGGGATGCCATGCAACCTAACGACTTATCTAAAGAACAAATCCGCAATGTTTGAAGCATCATGGGTTTTATGACAAGCTATAAAATGTGCCATCTTAGAGAATCTATCCACAACAACAAAAATAGAATCCCTCCCCTTCTTAGTCCTAGGCAACCCCAAAATAAAGTCCATAGAAATGTCAATCCAAGTTCTTTTTAAGAATTGCACGCAAAAGTGTTCCCAATTTCTATTGACAACTTCAGTTTGTCCATCCGTTTGAGGATGACAAGTAGTAGAAAACAACAATTTTGTGCCAAGTTTAGCCCATAAAGTATTCCAAAAGTAACTCAAGAATTTAACATCGCGACCAGAAACAATAGTCCTAGGCATGCCATGCAACCTAGCGACTTCTCTAAAGAACAAGTCCGCAATGTTTGAAGCATCATCGGTTTTATGACAAGCTATAAAATGTACCATCTTAGAGAATCTATCCACAACAACAAAAATAGAATCCCTCCCCTTCTTAGTCCTAGGCAACCCCAAAATAAAGTCCATAGAAATGTCAATCCAAGTTCTTTTTAAGAATAGCACGCAAAAGTGTTCCCAAATTTCTATTGACAACTTCAGTTTGTCCATCCATTTGAGCATGACAAGTAGTAGAAAACAACAATTTTGTGCCAAGTTTAGCCCATAAAGTATTCCAAAAGTAAATCAAGAATTTAACATCGCGACCATAAACAATAGTCCTAGGCATGCCATGCAACCTAACGACTTCTCTAAAGAACAAATCCGCAATGTTTGAAGCATCATGGGTTTTATGACAAGCTATAAAATGTACCATATTAGAGAATCTATCCACAACAACAAAAATAGAATCCCTCCACTTCTTAGTCCTAGGCAACCCCAAAATAAAGTCCATAGAAATGTCAATCCAAGTTCTTTTTAAGAATAGCACGCAAAAGTGTTCCCAAAGTTCTATTGACAACTTCAGTTTGTCCATCCGTTTGAGGATGACAAGTAGTAGAAAACAACGATTTTGTGCCAAGTTTAGCCCGTAAAGTATTCCAAAAGTAACTCAAGAATTTAACATCGCGACCAGAAACAATAGTCCTAGGCTTTCCATGCAACCTAACGACTTCTCTAAATAACAAATCCGCTATGTTTGAAGCATCATCGGTTTTATGACAAACTATAAAATGTGTCATCTTAGAAAATCTATCCACAACAACAAAAATAGAATCCCTCCCCTTCTTAGTCCTATACAACCCCAAAATAAAGTCCATAGAAATGTCAATGCAAGTTCTTTTTAAGAATAGCACGCAAAAGTGTTCCCAAAGTTATATTGACAACTTCAGTTTGTCCATCCGTTTGAGGATGACAAGTAATAGAAAACAACGATTTTGTGCCAAGTTTAGCCCATAAAGTATTCCAAAAGTAACTCAAGAATTTAACATCGCGACCAGAAACAATAGTTCTAGGCTTTCCATGCAACCTAACGACTTCTCTAAATAACAAATCCGCTATGTTTGAAGTATCATCGGTTTTATGACAAGCTATAAAATGTGCCATCTTAGAAAATCTATCCACAACAACAAAAAAAGAATCCCTCCCTTCTTAGTCCTATGCAACCCCAAAATAAAGTCCATAGAAATGTCAATTCAAGTTCTTTTTAAGAATAGCACGCAAAAGTATTCCCAAAGTTCTATTGACAACTTCAGTTTGTCCATCCGTTTGAGCATGACAAGTAGTAGAAAACAACAATTTTTTGCCAAGTTTAGCCCATAAAGTATTCCAAAAGTAAATCAAGAATTTAACATCGCGACCATAAACAATAGTCCTAGGCATGCCATGCAACCTAACGACTTCTCTAAAGAACAAATCCGCAATGTTTGAAGCATCATGGGTTTTATGACAAGCTATAAAATGTACCATCTTAGAGAATCTATCCACAACAACAAAAATAGAATCCCTCCCCTTCTTAGTCCTAGGCAACCCCAAAATAAAGTCCATAGAAATGTCAATCCAAGTTCTTTTTAAGAATAGCACGCAAAAGTGTTCCCAAAGTTCTATTGACAACTTCAGTTTGTCCATCCGTTTGAGGATGACAAGTAGTAGAAAACAACAATTTTGTTGCAAGTTTAGCACATAAAGTCTTCCAAAAGTAACTCAATAATTTAACAGTCGCGACCAGAAACAATAGTCCTAGGCATGCCATGCAACCTAACGACTTCTCTAAAGAACAAATCCACAATGTTTGAAGCATCATTGGTTTTATGACAAGCTATAAAATATGCCATCTTAGAGAATCTATCCACAACAACAAATATAGAATCCCTCCCATTCTTAGTCCTAGGCAACCCCAAAATAAAGTCCATAGAAATGTCAATCCAAGTTCTTTTTAAGAATAGCACGCAAAAGTGTTCCCAAAGTTCTATTGACAACTTCAGTTTGTCCATCCGTTTGAGGATGACAAGTAGTAGAAAACAACAATTTTGTGCCAAGTTTAGCCCATAAAGTATTCCAAAAGTAACTCAAGAATTTAACATCGCGACCAGAAAATATAGTCCTAGGCATGCCATGCAACCTAGCGACTTCTCTAAAGAACAAGTCCGCAATGTTTGAAGCATCATCGGTTTTATGACAAGCTATAAAATGTACCATCTTAGAGAATCTATCCACAAGAACAAAAATAGAATCCCTCCCCTTCTTAGTCCTAGGCAACCCCAAAATAAAGTCCATAGAAATGTCAATCCAAGTTCTTTTTAAGAATAGCACGCAAAAGTGTTCCCAAAATTCTATTGACAACTTCAGTTTGTCCATCCGTTTGAGCATGACAAGTAGTAGAAAACAACAATTTTGTGCCAAGTTTAGCCCATAAAGTATTCCAAAAGTAAATCAAGAATTTAACATCGCGACCATAAACAATAGTCCTAGGCATGCCATGCAACCTAACGACTTCTCTAAAGAACAAATCCGCAATGTTTGAAGCACCATGGGTTTTATGACAAGCTATAAAATGTGTCATCTTAGAGAATCTATCCACAACAACAAAAATAGAATCCCTCCCCTTCTTAGTCCTAGGCAACCCCAAAATAAAGTCCATAGAAATGTCAATCCAAGTTCTTTTTAAGAATTGCACGCAAAAGTGTTCCCAATTTCTATTGACAACTTCAGTTTGTCCATCCGTTTGAGGATGACAAGTAGTAGAAAACAACAATTTTGTGCCAAGTTTAGCCCATAAAGTATTCCAAAAGTAACTCAAGAATTTAACATCGCGACCAGAAACAATAGTCCTAGGCATGCCATGCAACCTACCGACTTCTCTAAAGATTAAGTCCGCAATGTTTGAAGCATCATCGGTTTTATGACAAGCTATAAAATGTACCATCTTAGAGAATCTATCCACAACAACAAAAATAGAATCCCTCCCCTTCTTAGTCCTAGGCAACCCCAAAATAAAGTCCATAGAAATGTCAATCCAAGTTCTTTTTAAGAATAGCACGCAAAAGTGTTCCCAAAGTTCTATTGACAACTTCAGTTTGTCCATCCGTTTGAGCATGACAAGTAGTAGAAAACAACAATTTTGTGCCAAGTTTAGCCCATAAAGTATTCCAAAAGTAACTCAAGAATTTAACATCGCGACCAGAAACAATAGTCCTAGGCTTTCCATGCAACCTAACGACTTCTCTAAATAACAAATCCGCTATGTTTGAAGCATCATCGGTTTTATGACAAACTATAAAATGTGTCATCTTAGAAAATCTATCCACAACAACAAAAATAGAATCCCTCCCCTTCTTAGTCCTATACAACCCCAAAATAAAGTCCATAGAAATGTCAATGCAAGTTCTTTTTAAGAATAGCACGCAAAAGTGTTCCCAAAGTTCTATTGACAACTTCAGTTTGTCCATCCGTTTGAGGATGACAAGTAGTAGAAAACAACGATTTTGTGCCAAGTTTAGCCCATAAAGTATTCCAAAAGTAACACAAGAATTTAACATCGCGACCAGAAACAATAGTCCTAGGCTTTCCATGCAACCTAACGACTTCTCTAAATAACAAATCCGCTATGTTTAAAGTATCATCGGTTTTATGACAAACTATAAAATGTGCCATCTTAGAAAATCTATCCATAACAACAAAAATAGAATCCCTCCCCTTCTTAGTCCTATGCAACCCCAAAATAAAGTCCATAGAAATGTCAATCCAAGTTCTTTTTAAGAATAGCACGCAAAAGTGTTCCCAAAGTTCTATTGACAACTTCAGTTTGTCCATCCGTTTGAGCATGACAAGTAGTAGAAAACAACAATTTTGTGCCAAGTTTAGCCCATAAAGTATTCCAAAAGTAAATCAAGAATTTAACATCGCGACCATAAACAATAGTCCTAGGCATGCCATGCAACCTAACGACTTCTCTAAAGAACAAATTCGCAATGTTTGAAGCATCATGGGTTTTATGACAAGCTATAAAATGTACCATCTTAGAGAATCTATCCACAACAACAAAAATAGAATCCCTCCACTTCTTAGTCCTAGGCAACCTCAAAATAAAGTCCATAGAAATGTCAATCCAAGTTCTTTTTAAGAATAGCACGCAAAAGTGTTCCCAATGTTCTATTGACAACTTCAGTTTGTCCATCCATTTGAGGATGACAAGTAGTAGAAAACAACAATTTTGTGCCAAGTTTAGCCCATAAAGTATTCCAAAAGTAACTCAAGAATTTAACATCGCGACCAGAAACAATAGTCCTAGGCTTTCCATGCAACCTAACGACTTCTCTAAATAACAAATCCGCTATGTTTGAAGCATCATCGGTTTTATGACAAACTATAAAATGTATCATCTTAGAAAATATATCCACAACAACAAAAATAGAATCCCTCCCCTTCTTAGTCCTATACAACCCCAAAATAAAGTCCATAGAAAAGTCAATGCAAGTTCTTTTTAAGAATAGCACGCAAAAGTGTTCCCAAAGTTCTATTGACAACTTCAGTTTGTCCATCCGTTTGAGGATGACAAGTAGTAGAAAACAACGATTTTGTGCCAAGTTTAGCCCATAAAGTATTCCAAAAGTAACTCAAGAATTTAACATCGCGACCAGAAACAATAGTCCTAGGCATTCCATGCAACCTAACGACTTCTTTAAATAACAAATCCGCTATGTTTGAAGTATCATCGGTTTTATGACAAACTATAAAATGTGCCATCTTAGATAATCTATCCACAACAACAAAAATAGAATCCCTCCCCTTCTTAGTCCTATGCAACCCCAAAATAAAGTCCATAGAAATGTCAATCCAAGTTCTTTTTAAGAATAGCACGCAAAAGTGTTCCCAAAGTTTTATTGACAACTTCAGTTTGTCCATCCGTTTCAGCATGACAAGTAGTAGAAAACAACAATTTTTTGCCAAGTTTAGCCCATAAAGTATTCCAAAAGTAAATCAAGAATTTAACATCGCGACCATAAACAATAGTCCTAGGCATGCCATGCAACCTAACGACTTCTCTAAAGAACAAATCCGCAATGTTTGAAGCATCATGGGTTTTATGACAAGCTATAAAATGTGCCATCTTAGAGAATCTATCCACAACAACAAAAATAGAATCCCTCCCCTTCTTAGTCCTAGGCAACCCCAAAATAAAGTACATAGAAATGTCAATCCAAATTCTTTTTAAGAATTGCACGCAAAAGTGTTCCCAATTTCTATTGACAACTTCAGTTTGTCCATCCGTTTGAGGATGACAAGTAGTAGAAAACAACAATTTTGTGCCAAGTTTAGCCCATAAAGTATTCCAAAAGTAACTCAAGAATTTAACATCGCGACCAGAAACAATAGTCCTAGGCATGCCATGCAACCTAGCGACTTCTTTAAAGAACAAGTCCGCAATATTTGAAGCATCATCGGTTTTATGACAAGCTATAAAATGTACCATCTTAGAGATTCTATCCACAACAACAAAAATAGAATCCCTCCCCTTCTTAGTCCTAGGCAACCCCAAAATAAAGTCCATAGAAATGTCAATCCAAGTTCTTTTTAAGAATAGCACGCAAAAGTGTTCCCAAAGTTCTATTGACAACTTCAGTTTGTCCATCCGTTTGAGCATGACAAGTAGTAGAAAACAACAATTTTGTGCCAAGTTTAGCCCATAAAGTATTCCAAAAGTAACTCAAGAATTTAACATCGCGACCAGAAACAATAGTCCTAGGGATGCCATGCAACCTAACGACTTCTCTAAAGAACAAATCCGCAATGTTTGAAGCATCATGGGTTTTATGACAAGCTATAAAATGTGCCATCTTAGAGAATCTATCCACAACAACAAAAATAGAATCCCTCCCCTTCTTAGTCCTATGCAACCCCAAAATAAAGTCCATAGAAATGTCAATTAAAGTTCTTTTTAAGAATAGCACGCAAATGTGTTCTCAAAGTTCTATTGCCAACTTCAGTTTGTCCATCCGTTTGAGGATGACAAGTAGTAGAAAACAACAATTTTGTTGCAAGTTTAGCACATAAAGTCTTCCAAAAGTAACTCAATAATTTATCGTCGCGACCAGAAAACAATAGTCCTAGGCATGCCATGCAACCTAACGACTTCTCTAAAGAACAAATCCGCAATGTTTGAAGCATCATTGGTTTTATGACAAGCTATAAAATATGCCATCTTAGAGAATCTATCCACAACAACAAATATAGAATCCCTCCAATTCTTAGTCCTAGGCAACCCCAAAATAAATTCCATAGAAATGTCAATCCAAGTTCTTTTTAAGAATAGCACGCAAAAGTGTTCCCAAAGTTCTATTGACAACTTCAGTTTGTCCATCCGTTTGAGGATGACAAGTAGTAGAAAACAACAATTTTGTGCCAAGTTTAGCCCATAAAGTATTCCAAAAGTAACTCAAGAATTTAACATCGCGACCAGAAACAATAGTCCTAGGGATGCCATGCAACCTAACGACTTCTCTAAAGAACAAATCCGCAATGTTTGAAGCATCATGGGTTTTATGACAAGCTATAAAATGTGCCATCTTAGAGAATCTATCCACAACAACAAAAATAGAATCCCTCCCCTTCTTAGTCCTAGGCAACCCCAAAATAAAGTCCATAGAAATGTCAATCCAAGTTCTTTTTAAGAATTGCACGCAAAAGTGTTCCCAATTTCTATTGACAACTTCAGTTTGTCCATCCGTTTGAGGATGACAAGTAGTAGAAAACAACAATTTTGTGCCAAGTTTAGCCCATAAAGTATTCCAAAAGTAACTCAAGAATTTAACATCGCTACCAGAAACAATGTTTGAAGCATCATCGGTTTTATGACAAGCTATAAAATGTACCATCTTAGAGAATCTATCCACAACAACAAAAATAGAATCCCTCCCCTTCTTAGTCCTAGGCAACCTCAAAATAAAGTCCATAGAAATGTCAATCCAAGTTCTTTTTAAGAATAGCACGGAAAAGTGTTCCCAAAGTTCTATTGACAACTTCAGTTTTTCCATCCGTTTGAGCATGACAAGTAGTAGAAAACAACAATTTTTTGCCAAGTTTAGCCCATAAAGTATTCCAAAAGTAAATCAAGAATTTAACATCGCGACCATAAACAATAGTCCTAGGCATGCCATGCAACCTAACGACTTCTCTAAAGAACAAATCCGCAATGTTTGAAGCATCATGGGTTTTATGACAAGCTATAAAATGTGCCATCTTAGAGAATCTATCCACAACAACAAAAATAGAATCCCTCCCCTTCTTAGTCCTAGGCAACCCCAAAATAAAGTCCATAGAAATGTCAATCCAAGTTCTTTGTAACAATAGCACGCAAAATGTTCCCAATTTCTATTGACAACTTCAGTTTGTCCATCCGTTTGAGGATGACAAGTAGTAGAAAACAACAATTTTGTGCCAAGTTTAGCCCATAAAGTATTCCAAAAGTAACTCAAGAATTTAACATCGCGACCAAAAACAATAGTTCTGGGCATGCCATGCAACCTAGCGACTTCTCTAAAGAACAAGTCCGCAATGTTTGAAGCATCATTGGTTTTATGACAATCTATAAATTGTACCATCTTAGAGAATCTATCTAGAACAACAAAAATAGAATCCCTCCCCTTCTTAGTCCTATGCAACCCCAAAATAAAGTTCATAGAAATGTCAATCCAATTTCTTTTTAAGAATAAGACGCAAAGGCGTTCCCAAAGTTCTATTGACAACTTCAGTTTGTCCATCCGTTTGAGGATGACAAGTAGTAGAAAACAACGATTTTGTGCCAAGTTTAGCCCATAAAGTATTCCAAAAGTAACTCAAGAATTTAACATCGCGACCAGAAACAATAGTCCTAGGCATTCCATGCAACCTAACGACTTCTCTAAATAACAAATCCGCTATGTTTGAAGTATCATCGGTTTTATGACAAACTATAAAATGTGCCATCTTAGAAAATCTATCCACAACAACAAAAATAGAATCCCTCCCTTCTTAGTCCTATGCAACCCCAAAATAAAGTCCATAGAAATGTCAATCCAAGTTCTTTTTAAGAATAGCACGGAAAAGTGTTCCCAAAGTTTTATTGACAACTTCAGTTTTTCCATCCGTTTGAGCATGACAAGTAGTAGAAAACAACAATTTTTTGCCAAGTTTAGCCCATAAAGTATTCCAAAAGTAAATCAAGAATTTAACATCGCGACCATAAACAATAGTCCTAGGCATGCCATGCAACCTAACGACTTCTCTAAAGAACAAATCCGCAATGTTTGAAGCATCATGGGTTTTATGACAAGCTATAAAATGTGCCATCTTAGAGAATCTATCCACAACAACAAAAATAGAATCCCTCCCCTTCTTAGTCCTAGGCAACCCCAAAATAAAGTCCATAGAAATGTCAATCCAAGTTCTTTTTAAGAATAGCACGCAAAAGTGTTCCCAAGTTCTATTGACAACTTCAGTTTGTCCATCCGTTTGAGGATGACAAGTAGTAGAAAACAACAATTTTGTGCCAAGTTTAGCCCATAAAGTATTCCAAAAGTAACTCAAGAATTTAACATCGCGACCAGAAACAATAGTCCTAGGCATGCCATGCAACCTAGCGACTTCTTTAAAGAACAAGTCCGCAATATTTGAAGCATCATCGGTTTTATGACAAGCTATAAAATGTACCATCTTAGAGATTCTATCCACAACAACAAAAATAGAATCCCTCCCCTTCTTAGTCCTAGGCAACCCCAAAATAAAGTCCATAGAAATGTCAATCCAAGTTCTTTTTAAGAATAGCACGCAAAAGTGTTCCCAAAGTTCTATTGACAACTTCAGTTTGTCCATCCGTTTGAGCATGACAAGTAGTAGAAAACAACAATTTTGTGCCAAGTTTAGCCCATAAAGTATTCCAAAAGTAACTCAAGAATTTAACATCGCGACCAGAAACAATAGTCCTAGGGATGCCATGCAACCTAACGACTTCTCTAAAGAACAAATCCGCAATGTTTGAAGCATCATGGGTTTTATGACAAGCTATAAAATGTGCCATCTTAGAGAATCTATCCACAACAACAAAAATAGAATCCCTCCCCTTCTTAGTCCTATGCAACCCCAAAATAAAGTCCATAGAAATGTCAATTAAAGTTCTTTTTAAGAATAGCACGCAAATGTGTTCTCAAAGTTCTATTGCCAACTTCAGTTTGTCCATCCGTTTGAGGATGACAAGTAGTAGAAAACAACAATTTTGTTGCAAGTTTAGCACATAAAGTCTTCCAAAAGTAACTCAATAATTTAACGTCGCGACCAGAAAACAATAGTCCTAGGCATGCCATGCAACCTAACGACTTCTCTAAAGAACAAATCCGCAATGTTTGAAGCATCATTGGTTTTATGACAAGCTATAAAATATGCCATCTTAGAGAATCTATCCACAACAACAAATATAGAATCCCTCCAATTCTTAGTCCTAGGCAACCCCAAAATAAAGTCCATAGAAATGTCAATCCAAGTTCTTTTTAAGAATAGCATGCAAAAGTGTTCCCAAAGTTCTATTGACAACTTCAGTTTGTCCATCCGTTTGAGGATGACAAGTAGTAGAAAACAACAATTTTGTGCCAAGTTTAGCCCATAAAGTATTCCAAAAGTAACTCAAGAATTTAACATCGCGACCAGAAACAATAGTCCTAGGGCATGCCATGCAACCTAACGACTTCTCTAAAGAACAAATCCGCAATGTTTGAAGCATCATGGGTTTTATGACAAGCTATAAAATGTGCCATCTTAGAGAATCTATCCACAACAACAAAAATAGAATCCCTCCCCTTCTTAGTCCTAGGCAACCCCAAAATAAAGTCCATAGAAATGTCAATCCAAGTTCTTTTTAAGAATAGCACGCAAAAGTGTTCCCAAGTTCTATTGACAACTTCAGTTTGTCCATCCGTTTGAGGATGACAAGTAGTAGAAAACAACAATTTTGTGCCAAGTTTAGCCCATAAAGTATTCCAAAAGTAACTCAAGAATTTAACATCGCTACCAGAAACAATGTTTGAAGCATCATCGGTTTTATGACAAGCTATAAAATGTACCATCTTAGAGAATCTATCCACAACAACAAAAATAGAATCCCTCCCCTTCTTAGTCCTAGGCAACCTCAAAATAAAGTCCATAGAAATGTCAATCCAAGTTCTTTTTAAGAATAGCACGCAAAAGTGTTCCCAAAGTTCTATTGACAACTTCAGTTTGTCCATCCGTTTGAGCATGACAAGTAGTAGAAAACAACAATTTTGTGCCAAGTTTAGCCCATAAAGTATTCCAAAAGTAAATCAAGAATTTAACATCGCGACCATAAACAATAGTCCTAGGCATGCCATGCAACCTAACGACTTCTCTAAAGAACAAATCCGCAATGTTTGAAGCATCATGGGTTTTATGACAAGCTATAAAATGTGCCATCTTAGAGAATCTATCCACAACAACAAAAATAGAATCCCTCCCCTTCTTAGTCCTAGGCAACCCCAAAATAAAGTCCATAGAAATGTCAATCCAAGTTCTTTTTAAGAATAGCACGCAAAAGTGTTCCCAAAGTTCTATTGACAACTTCAGTTTGTCCATCCGTTTGAGGATGACAAGTAGTAGAAAAAAACAATTTTGTGCCAAGTTTAGCCCATAAAGTATTCCAAAAGTAACTCAAGAATTTAACATCGCGACCAGAAACAATAGTCCTAGGCATGCCATGCAACCTAACGACTTCTCTAAATAACAAATCCGCTATGTTTGAAGTATCATCGGTTTTATGACAAGCTATAAAATGTGCCATCTTAGAGAATCTATCCACAACAACAAAAATAGAATCCCTCCCCTTCTTAGTCCTAGGCAACCCCAAAATAAAGTCCATAGAAATGTCAATCCAAGTTCTTTTTAAGAATAGCACGCAAAAGTGTTCCCAAAGTTCTATTGACAACTTCAGTTTGTCCATCCGTTTGAGGCATGACAAGTAGTAGAAAACAACAATTTTGTGCCAAGTTTAGCCCATAAAGTATTCCAAAAGTAACTCAAGAATTTAACATCGCGACCAGAAACAATAGTCCTAGGCATGCCATGCAACCTAACGACTTCTCTAAAGAACAAATCCGCAATGTTTGAAGCATCATCGGTTTTATGACAAGCTATAAAATGTGCCATCTTAGAGAATCTATCCACAACAACAAAAATAGAATCCCTCCCCTTCTTAGTCCTAGGCAACCCCAAAATAAAGTCCATAGAAATGTCAATCCAAGTTCTTTTTAAGAATAGCACGCAAAAGTGTTCCCAAAGTTCTATTGACAACTTCAGTTTGTCCATCCGTTTGAGGATGACAAGTAGTAGAAAACAACAATTTTGTGCCAAGTTTAGCCCATAAAGTCTTCCAAAAGTAACTCAAGAATTTAACATCGCGACCAGAAACAATAGTCCTAGGCATGCCATGCAACCTAACGACTTCTCTAAAGAACAAATCCGCAATGTTTGAAGCATCATTGGTTTTATGACAAGCTATAAAATGTGCCATCTTAGAGAATCTATCCACAACAACAAAAATAGAATCCCTCCCCTTCTTAGTCCTAGGCAACCCCAAAATAAAGTCCATAGAAATGTCAATCCAAGTTCTTTTTAAGAATAGCACGCAAAAGTGTTCCCAAAGTTCTATTGACAACTTCAGTTTGTCCATCCGTTTGAGGATGACAAGTAGTAGAAAACAACAATTTTGTGCCAAGTTTAGCCCATAAAGTCTTCCAAAAGTAACTCAAGAATTTAACATCGCGACCAGAAACAATAGTCCTAGGCATGCCATGCAACCTAACGACTTCTCTAAAGAACAAATCCGCAATGTTTGAAGCATCATGGTTTTATGACAAGCTATAAAATGTGCCATCTTAGAGAATCTATCCACAACAACAAAAATAGAATCCCTCCCCTTCTTAGTCCTAGGCAACCCCAAAATAAAGTCCATAGAAATGTCAATCCAAGTTCTTTTTAAGAATAGCACGCAAAAGTGTTCCCAAAGTTCTATTGACAACTTCAGTTTGTCCATCCGTTTGAGGATGACAAGTAGTAGAAAACAACAATTTTGTGCCAAGTTTAGCCCATAAAGTATTCCAAAGTAACTCAAGAATTTAACATCGCGACCAGAAACAATAGTCCTAGGCATGCCATGCAACCTAACGACTTCTCTAAAGAACAAATCCGCAATGTTTGAAGCATCATCGGTTTTATGACAAGCTATAAAATGTGCCATCTTAGAGAATCTATCCACAACAACAAAAATAGAATCCCTCCCCTTCTTAGTCCTAGGCAACCCCAAAATAAAGTCCATAGAAATGTCAATCCAAGTTCTTTTTAAGAATAGCACGCAAAAGTGTTCCCAAAGTTCTATTGACAACTTCAGTTTGTCCATCCGTTTGAGGATGACAAGTAGTAGAAAACAACAATTTTGTGCCAAGTTTAGCCCATAAAGTATTCCAAAAGTAACTCAAGAATTTAACATCGCGACCATAAACAATAGTCCTAGGCATGCCATGCAACCTAACGACTTCTCTAAAGAACAAATCCGCAATGTTTGAAGCATCATGGGTTTTATGACAAGCTATAAAATGTACCATCTTAGAGAATCTATCCACAACAACAAAAATAGAATCCCTCCCCTTCTTAGTCCTAGGCAACCCCAAAATAAAGTCCATAGAAATGTCAATCCAAGTTCTTTTTAAGAATAGCACGCAAAAGTGTTCCCAAAGTTCTATTGACAACTTCAGTTTGTCCATCCGTTGAGGATGACAAGTAGTAGAAAACAACAATTTTGTGCCAAGTTTAGCCCATAAAGTCTTCCAAAAGTAACTCAAGAATTTAACATCGCGACCAGAAACAATAGTCCTAGGCATGCCATGCAACCTAACGACTTCTCTAAAGAACAAATCCGCAATGTTTGAAGCATCATCGGTTTTATGACAAGCTATAAAATGTGCCATCTTAGAGAATCTATCCACAACAACAAAAATAGAATCCCTCCCCTTCTTAGTCCTAGGCAACCCCAAAATAAAGTCCATAGAAATGTCAATCCAAGTTCTTTTTAAGAATAGCACGCAAAAGTGTTCCCAAAGTTCTATTGACAACTTCAGTTTGTCCATCCGTTTGAGGATGACAAGTAGTAGAAAACAACAATTTTGTGCCAAGTTTAGCCCATAAAGTATTCCAAAAGTAACTCAAGAATTTAACATCGCGACCAGAAACAATAGTCCTAGGCATGCCATGCAACCTAACGACTTCTCTAAAGAACAAATCCGCAATGTTTGAAGCATCATCGGTTTTATGACAAGCTATAAAATGTGCCATCTTAGAGAATCTATCCACAACAACAAAAATAGAATCCCTCCCCTTCTTAGTCCTAGGCAACCCCAAAATAAAGTCCATAGAAATGTCAATCCAAGTTCTTTTTAAGAATAGCACGCAAAAGTGTTCCCAAAGTTCTATTGACAACTTCAGTTTGTCCATCCGTTTGAGGATGACAAGTAGTAGAAAACAACAATTTTGTGCCAAGTTTAGCCCATAAAGTCTTCCAAAAGTAACTCAAGAATTTAACATCGCGACCAGAAACAATAGTCCTAGGCATGCCATGCAACCTAACGACTTCTCTAAAGAACAAATCCGCAATGTTTGAAGCATCATCGGTTTTATGACAAGCTATAAAATGTGCCATCTTAGAGAATCTATCCACAACAACAAAAATAGAATCCCTCCCCTTCTTAGTCCTAGGCAACCCCAAAATAAAGTCCATA
Organism: Primulina eburnea; assembly: GCF_022965805.1. Lineage (NCBI taxonomy): Eukaryota > Viridiplantae > Streptophyta > Magnoliopsida > Lamiales > Gesneriaceae > Primulina > Primulina eburnea. The sequence continues at coordinate 204,280 of NW_027331547.1, forward strand.
GAAATGTCAATCCAAGTTCTTTTTAAGAATAGCACGCAAAAGTGTTCCCAAAGTTCTATTGACAACTTCAGTTTGTCCATCCGTTTGAGGATGACAAGTAGTAGAAAACAACAATTTTGTGCCAAGTTTAGCCCATAAAGTATTCCAAAAGTAACTCAAGAATTTAACATCGCGACCAGAAACAATAGTCCTAGGCATGCCATGCAACCTAACGACTTCTCTAAAGAACAAATCCGCAATGTTTGAAGCATCATCGGTTTTATGACAAGCTATAAAATGTGCCATCTTAGAGAATCTATCCACAACAACAAAAATAGAATCCCTCCCCTTCTTAGTCCTAGGCAACCCCAAAATAAAGTCCATAGAAATGTCAATCCAAGTTCTTTTTAAGAATAGCACGCAAAAGTGTTCCCAAGTTCTATTGACAACTTCAGTTTGTCCATCCGTTTGAGGATGACAAGTAGTAGAAAACAACAATTTTGTGCCAAGTTTAGCCCATAAAGTCTTCCAAAAGTAACTCAAGAATTTAACATCGCGACCAGAAACAATAGTCCTAGGCATGCCATGCAACCTAACGACTTCTCTAAAGAACAAATCCGCAATGTTTGAAGCATCATCGGTTTTATGACAAGCTATAAAATGTGCCATCTTAGAGAATCTATCCACAACAACAAAAATAGAATCCCTCCCCTTCTTAGTCCTAGGCAACCCCAAAATAAAGTCCATAGAAATGTCAATCCAAGTTCTTTTTAAGAATAGCACGCAAAAGTGTTCCCAAAGTTCTATTGACAACTTCAGTTTGTCCATCCGTTTGAGGATGACAAGTAGTAGAAAACAACAATTTTGTGCCAAGTTTAGCCCATAAAGTATTCCAAAAGTAACTCAAGAATTTAACATCGCGACCAGAAACAATAGTCCTAGGCATGCCATGCAACCTAACGACTTCTCTAAAGAACAAATCCGCAATGTTTGAAGCATCATGGGTTTTATGACAAGCTATAAAATGTGCCATCTTAGAGAATCTATCCACAACAACAAAAATAGAATCCCTCCCCTTCTTAGTCCTAGGCAACCCCAAAATAAAGTCCATAGAAATGTCAATCCAAGTTCTTTTTAAGAATAGCACGCAAAAGTGTTCCCAAAGTTCTATTGACAACTTCAGTTTGTCCATCCGTTTGAGGATGACAAGTAGTAGAAAACAACAATTTTGTGCCAAGTTTAGCCCATAAAGTCTTCCAAAAGTAACTCAAGAATTTAACATCGCGACCAGAAACAATAGTCCTAGGCATGCCATGCAACCTAACGACTTCTCTAAAGAACAAATCCGCAATGTTTGAAGCATCATCGGTTTTATGACAAGCTATAAAATGTGCCATCTTAGAGAATCTATCCACAACAACAAAAATAGAATCCCTCCCCTTCTTAGTCCTAGGCAACCCCAAAATAAAGTCCATAGAAATGTCAATCCAAGTTCTTTTTAAGAATAGCACGCAAAAGTGTTCCCAAAGTTCTATTGACAACTTCAGTTTGTCCATCCGTTTGAGGATGACAAGTAGTAGAAAACAACAATTTTGTGCCAAGTTTAGCCCATAAAGTATTCCAAAAGTAACTCAAGAATTTAACATCGCGACCAGAAACAATAGTCCTAGGCATGCCATGCAACCTAACGACTTCTCTAAAGAACAAATCCGCAATGTTTGAAGCATCATCGGTTTTATGACAAGCTATAAAATGTGCCATCTTAGAGAATCTATCCACAACAACAAAAATAGAATCCCTCCCCTTCTTAGTCCTAGGCAACCCCAAAATAAAGTCCATAGAAATGTCAATCCAAGTTCTTTTTAAGAATAGCACGCAAAAGTGTTCCCAAAGTTCTATTGACAACTTCAGTTTGTCCATCCGTTTGAGGATGACAAGTAGTAGAAAACAACAATTTTGTGCCAAGTTTAGCCCATAAAGTATTCCAAAAGTAACTCAAGAATTTAACATCGCGACCAGAAACAATAGTCCTAGGCATGCCATGCAACCTAACGACTTCTCTAAAGAACAAATCCGCAATGTTTGAAGCATCATCGGTTTTATGACAAGCTATAAAATGTGCCATCTTAGAGAATCTATCCACAACAACAAAAATAGAATCCCTCCCCTTCTTAGTCCTAGGCAACCCCAAAATAAAGTCCATAGAAATGTCAATCCAAGTTCTTTTTAAGAATAGCACGCAAAAGTGTTCCCAAAGTTCTATTGACAACTTCAGTTTGTCCATCCGTTTGAGGATGACAAGTAGTAGAAAACAACAATTTTGTGCCAAGTTTAGCCCATAAAGTATTCCAAAAGTAACTCAAGAATTTAACATCGCGACCAGAAACAATAGTCCTAGGCATGCCATGCAACCTAACGACTTCTCTAAAGAACAAATCCGCAATGTTTGAAGCATCATCGGTTTTATGACAAGCTATAAAATGTGCCATCTTAGAGAATCTATCCACAACAACAAAAATAGAATCCCTCCCCTTCTTAGTCCTAGGCAACCCCAAAATAAAGTCCATAGAAATGTCAATCCAAGTTCTTTTTAAGAATAGCACGCAAAAGTGTTCCCAAAGTTCTATTGACAACTTCAGTTTGTCCATCCGTTTGAGGATGACAAGTAGTAGAAAACAACAATTTTGTGCCAAGTTTAGCCCATAAAGTATTCCAAAAGTAACTCAAGAATTTAACATCGCGACCAGAAACAATAGTCCTAGGCATGCCATGCAACCTAACGACTTCTCTAAAGAACAAATCCGCAATGTTTGAAGCATCATCGGTTTTATGACAAGCTATAAAATGTGCCATCTTAGAGAATCTATCCACAACAACAAAAATAGAATCCCTCCCCTTCTTAGTCCTAGGCAACCCCAAAATAAAGTCCATAGAAATGTCAATCCAAGTTCTTTTTAAGAATAGCACGCAAAAGTGTTCCCAAAGTTCTATTGACAACTTCAGTTTGTCCATCCGTTTGAGGATGACAAGTAGTAGAAAACAACAATTTTGTGCCAAGTTTAGCCCATAAAGTATTCCAAAAGTAACTCAAGAATTTAACATCGCGACCAGAAACAATAGTCCTAGGCATGCCATGCAACCTAACGACTTCTCTAAAGAACAAATCCGCAATGTTTGAAGCATCATCGGTTTTATGACAAGCTATAAAATGTGCCATCTTAGAGAATCTATCCACAACAACAAAAATAGAATCCCTCCCCTTCTTAGTCCTAGGCAACCCCAAAATAAAGTCCATAGAAATGTCAATCCAAGTTCTTTTTAAGAATAGCACGCAAAAGTGTTCCCAAAGTTCTATTGACAACTTCAGTTTGTCCATCCGTTTGAGGATGACAAGTAGTAGAAAACAACAATTTTGTGCCAAGTTTAGCCCATAAAGTATTCCAAAAGTAACTCAAGAATTTAACATCGCGACCAGAAACAATAGTCCTAGGCATGCCATGCAACCTAACGACTTCTCTAAAGAACAAATCCGCAATGTTTGAAGCATCATCGGTTTTATGACAAGCTATAAAATGTGCCATCTTAGAGAATCTATCCACAACAACAAAAATAGAATCCCTCCCCTTCTTAGTCCTAGGCAACCCCAAAATAAAGTCCATAGAAATGTCAATCCAAGTTCTTTTTAAGAATAGCACGCAAAAGTGTTCCCAAAGTTCTATTGACAACTTCAGTTTGTCCATCCGTTTGAGGATGACAAGTAGTAGAAAACAACAATTTTGTGCCAAGTTTAGCCCATAAAGTCTTCCAAAAGTAACTCAAGAATTTAACATCGCGACCAGAAACAATAGTCCTAGGCATGCCATGCAACCTAACGACTTCTCTAAAGAACAAATCCGCAATGTTTGAAGCATCATCGGTTTTATGACAAGCTATAAAATGTGCCATCTTAGAGAATCTATCCACAACAACAAAAATAGAATCCCTCCCCTTCTTAGTCCTAGGCAACCCCAAAATAAAGTCCATAGAAATGTCAATCCAAGTTCTTTTTAAGAATAGCACGCAAAAGTGTTCCCAAAGTTCTATTGACAACTTCAGTTTGTCCATCCGTTTGAGGATGACAAGTAGTAGAAAACAACAATTTTGTGCCAAGTTTAGCCCATAAAGTATTCCAAAAGTAACTCAAGAATTTAACATCGCGACCAGAAACAATAGTCCTAGGCATGCCATGCAACCTAACGACTTCTCTAAAGAACAAATCCGCAATGTTTGAAGCATCATCGGTTTTATGACAAGCTATAAAATGTGCCATCTTAGAGAATCTATCCACAACAACAAAAATAGAATCCCTCCCCTTCTTAGTCCTAGGCAACCCCAAAATAAAGTCCATAGAAATGTCAATCCAAGTTCTTTTTAAGAATAGCACGCAAAAGTGTTCCCAAAGTTCTATTGACAACTTCAGTTTGTCCATCCGTTTGAGGATGACAAGTAGTAGAAAACAACAATTTTGTGCCAAGTTTAGCCCATAAAGTCTTCCAAAAGTAACTCAAGAATTTAACATCGCGACCAGAAACAATAGTCCTAGGCATGCCATGCAACCTAACGACTTCTCTAAAGAACAAATCCGCAATGTTTGAAGCATCATCGGTTTTATGACAAGCTATAAAATGTGCCATCTTAGAGAATCTATCCACAACAACAAAAATAGAATCCCTCCCCTTCTTAGTCCTAGGCAACCCCAAAATAAAGTCCATAGAAATGTCAATCCAAGTTCTTTTTAAGAATAGCACGCAAAAGTGTTCCCAAAGTTCTATTGACAACTTCAGTTTGTCCATCCGTTTGAGCATGACAAGTAGTAGAAAACAACAATTTTGTGCCAAGTTTAGCCCATAAAGTATTCCAAAAGTAACTCAAGAATTTAACATCGCGACCAGAAACAATAGTCCTAGGCATGCCATGCAACCTAACGACTTCTCTAAAGAACAAATCCGCAATGTTTGAAGCATCATCGGTTTTATGACAAGCTATAAAATGTGCCATCTTAGAGAATCTATCCACAACAACAAAAATAGAATCCCTCCCCTTCTTAGTCCTAGGCAACCCCAAAATAAAGTCCATAGAAATGTCAATCCAAGTTCTTTTTAAGAATAGCACGCAAAAGTGTTCCCAAAGTTCTATTGACAACTTCAGTTTGTCCATCCGTTTGAGGATGACAAGTAGTAGAAAACAACAATTTTGTGCCAAGTTTAGCCCATAAAGTCTTCCAAAAGTAACTCAAGAATTTAACATCGCGACCAGAAACAATAGTCCTAGGCATGCCATGCAACCTAACGACTTCTCTAAAGAACAAATCCGCAATGTTTGAAGCATCATCGGTTTTATGACAAGCTATAAAATGTGCCATCTTAGAGAATCTATCCACAACAACAAAATAGAATCCCTCCCCTTCTTAGTCCTAGGCAACCCCAAAATAAAGTCCATAGAAATGTCAATCCAAGTTCTTTTTAAGAATAGCACGCAAAAGTGTTCCCAAAGTTCTATTGACAACTTCAGTTTGTCCATCCGTTTGAGGATGACAAGTAGTAGAAAACAACAATTTTGTGCCAAGTTTAGCCCATAAAGTCTTCCAAAAGTAACTCAAGAATTTAACATCGCGACCAGAAACAATAGTCCTAGGCATGCCATGCAACCTAACGACTTCTCTAAAGAACAAATCCGCAATGTTTGAAGCATCATCGGTTTTATGACAAGCTATAAAATGTGCCATCTTAGAGAATCTATCCACAACAACAAAAATAGAATCCCTCCCCTTCTTAGTCCTAGGCAACCCCAAAATAAAGTCCATAGAAATGTCAATCCAAGTTCTTTTTAAGAATAGCACGCAAAAGTGTTCCCAAAGTTCTATTGACAACTTCAGTTTGTCCATCCGTTTGAGGATGACAAGTAGTAGAAAACAACAATTTTGTGCCAAGTTTAGCCCATAAAGTATTCCAAAAGTAACTCAAGAATTTAACATCGCGACCAGAAACAATAGTCCTAGGCATGCCATGCAACCTAACGACTTCTCTAAAGAACAAATCCGCAATGTTTGAAGCATCATCGGTTTTATGACAAGCTATAAAATGTGCCATCTTAGAGAATCTATCCACAACAACAAAAATAGAATCCCTCCCCTTCTTAGTCCTAGGCAACCCCAAAATAAAGTCCATAGAAATGTCAATCCAAGTTCTTTTTAAGAATAGCACGCAAAAGTGTTCCAAAGTTCTATTGACAACTTCAGTTTGTCCATCCGTTTGAGGATGACAAGTAGTAGAAAACAACAATTTTGTGCCAAGTTTAGCCCATAAAGTATTCCAAAAGTAACTCAAGAATTTAACATCGCGACCAGAAACAATAGTCCTAGGCATGCCATGCAACCTAACGACTTCTCTAAAGAACAAATCCGCAATGTTTGAAGCATCATCGGTTTTATGACAAGCTATAAAATGTGCCATCTTAGAGAATCTATCCACAACAACAAAAATAGAATCCCTCCCCTTCTTAGTCCTAGGCAACCCCAAAATAAAGTCCATAGAAATGTCAATCCAAGTTCTTTTTAAGAATAGCACGCAAAAGTGTTCCCAAAGTTCTATTGACAACTTCAGTTTGTCCATCCGTTTGAGGATGACAAGTAGTAGAAAACAACAATTTTGTTGCAAGTTTAGCACATAAAGTATTCCAAAAGTAACTCAATAATTTAACGTCGCGACCAGAAAACAATAGTCCTAGGCATGCCATGCAACCTAACGACTTCTCTAAAGAACAAATCCGCAATGTTTGAAGCATCATTGGTTTTATGACAAGCTATAAAATATGCCATCTTAGAGAATCTATCCACAACAACAAATATAGAATCCCTCCAATTCTTAGTCCTAGGCAACCCCAAAATAAATTCCATAGAAATGTCAATCCAAGTTCTTTTTAAGAATAGCACGCAAAAGTGTTCCCAAAGTTCTATTGACAACTTCAGTTTGTCCATCCGTTTGAGGATGACAAGTAGTAGAAAACAACAATTTTGTGCCAAGTTTAGCCCATAAAGTATTCCAAAAGTAACTCAAGAATTTAACATCGCGACCAGAAACAATAGTCCTAGGGATGCCATGCAACCTAACTGTAATAGCCGAGCCCGGTGTACGGTACGGTTTAAGCTTTATTGTGTTAATTGGGTTATGTGATTAGATGATTATAGTTGTGTTTTGGGCTATAGTATTATTGGTTATTATTTATTTGAGGTGTTAGTTGGTGTTGATTGTTCGTTTCAGCGTTTCGAATCGATTTTTAGTTGTTTTGTTACTGTTCATTGCCGTGAGTAGAGTGCACCCGCGCTCTTAGATGAGTGCCCCCGCGGTGTACTATTCATGATTTTGGTTTTGGAGGGCCGTGGCATCACCGCACCCGCGGCAGTGCAAGGACCGCACCCGCGGTGAGACCGCACCCGCGGTAATTGTAGCACCGCACCCGCGGTGTTCGTGCATGGGATTTATTTTGGTTGCCGTGAGCTTAGCGCACCCGCGGTGCTTGTGTTGACCGCACCCGCGGTGTAAGTATGGGCGAGTTTTTAAGTCACTTTTTGGGAGTTGTTGGCCATACCTTATCCTATTCCTTCTCTTCATTTACCGATTTTCTCTCCATTGGCAAGGGTTTTCATCCATTTCTTTAGCTTCCTACCTTTGATTCTTGGAGTTATTTGGATTTCCGACTTGAGATCATCGTTCTCCGTGGTATAAGGAAGCTTAGGTAAGTTTTTGGTGCGATTCTAATGAGGTTTCGAGTTAAGGGTTATTTTGGATTTGATGTTTTGATGGTTCTATGGATTATTTAGCATGGACTCTTGGATTTAGTCTTGATATTGGTGTTATTTATGGATTATTGTTGTAGGTGGTGTACCAAGAGTATAGTTGGAGGTGTTCTATTGGTTTGTAAGTGGAATTTCATCCTTTTTGCTCACATGATATTATATGTATTGTGTTTTAAAGGTTTCAAAGTGTTATTCCCTTCCATTGATCCATTGTTATGTATTGATTTCATTGATTATCTATTGGAGGCATTGATGTCTCACTATTGTTAAAAAGGGAATACAAGAGATATTATGAGATTGCGAAACGACGGCCTTAAATGCTATTGAGAATTCAAATGTTTTATTGGATTGATTAATCATAGCCATAGCATTGCATGCAATTAGATGATCATCGACCATAGGCTTTTATCCCCTCACAGTTATCGATTTATATCGATGGGATATTGGCAACCACAGTCACAGATACTATTGATATCAATCCAACCATAGAAAAGAGAAATACCATCGTTTTGCTATCTATTGCCATTGCTATTGCTACAGTTATTGCTACGTTATTCATGTTTCAGAGTCGATGGTATTTATGATTTAAAAGCCATGTTTTACAGTGTATACTATGTATCATTGCTATGTAAGAGTTCCACTTGCTGAGATTTATTCTCATTTCAGTTATTTTCATGTGATGCAGATAAGAGCGACGGACCGGGACGTTGACTGTGGATGGGGGTCATATGCATACGAAGATTGGAAGGATGATTATTTTGTACCATTTTGTAACATGATCACACTAATGATATTTTGTATTTTGTTATGTCATTGGAATGATCATGTTGTTATTTTGTAAACACTTTTATAAAATGTATTTTGAAACTCCTTCCATGTTTGAAAGAAAATTTTAAATTCCGCTGTATTTTAATTGTATCGGGTCAGGGTGTCACATTTAGTGGTATCAGAGCGGTGTTCTTCGGACCAATGCATATGACTTCGTCTACTTTCAACTGTCCGGGTATGTTTTCTTGCATCTATCCATTGTTATATATATTGATTGGTGTCTTGTGAGCAATTGTAGAGTATGCCTCCTAAGCGTAAGGCGGCAGAGGGTGAGGATAGTTCTTCCTCGAGAGTTGTCGACGAGTTCGGCAAGTTGCTTAAGGAGCAGGCTAAGGTGCATAGCGATCAGATTCAGCAGTTGCTCCGATTGCAAGGAGCAGGACAGGGTCGAGGCCAAGTGAGAGGTCAAGTTGCTCAGGCTGTTGGCACTGATGCCGTCTTTTCTTCTTTTAAGAGAATGGATCCACCGGAATTCGCAGGTAGCACCGATCCTCTAGTTGCTGTCGAGTGGGTCAAGGCGCTTGAAGCTATCTTCGATCATCTCCAGTATGAGGACAAAGACAGGATTAGCTGTGCAGTGTTCATGTTGGTTAAGGCTGCCCGCATTTGGTGGAATGCTACGAAAGTTGGAGTTGATGTTGCGACACTGAAGTGGTCAGAGTTCACTGACTTGTTCTACGACAAGTATTTCCCCGACGCACTTCGAGCGAGGAAGGTTACGGAGTTCTTGGAACTTAGACAGGGGAGCTTGGATGTTGGCCAGTATATTCTGAAGTTCGAGGAGGGTTGCCTATTTGCTCCGTATATTGCTTCGAACGACAAGGACAAGGGCGCTCATTTCATTCGAGGCCTTAGAGCGGAGATTCGTCGTGATATCAACATGTCCAAAGCTGTTACTTTCAAGGAGATTGTGTCCAAAGCATTGTTGGCCGAGCAAGACGAGAAGGACATCGCCAGGGAGAGGCAGGAGAGACACCAGGCCATTGCTCAGAGAGGCCAGGGTTCGAATCAGAGGGGCAGGGATCGTTTCAAGGGCAAGGGCAAGATGGAGCCGAGTTCTAGACCACCGCCAGTTCCATTTGATCCCGAGAAGCCACTGTGTCCAAAGTGTGGTAAGCATCATCGAGGAGAGTGCAGATTGGGCACTCATACTTGTTTTCGTTGTGGCGCGGCGGGTCACGTTGCTAGGAATTGCCCGAGGGGAGATAGCCAAGGGAAGGTGCAGGGTCGTATCTTTGCGATGACCAAGGAAGGTATTAATCGTGATTCTTCATTGATCTCTAGTACTATTTTGATTTCAGGCAGAGTAGCTACTACTTTGATTGATACTGGTGCTACTCATTCTTTTATGTCTGAATTATTTTTGAGATCTTTGGGTATAGTTCCTTCTGTTCTTCCCATTCAGCTTAATGTTGTTTTACCTTCGGGGGATGTCTTGTGCCCGACATCAATTGTCTTTGCGTGCCCTGTTCGTATTGAGGAGCGAGTTGTATTCGCTGATTTGATTGTTATCCCTATGGTTGCCTTCGATGTTATTCTTGGCATGGATTGGCTTTCGACTTACCGTGCAGTTATCGATTGTGTTGCTAAGAAGGTGACTTTTGCAGATGATGGCCAGGGAGGAGCGCTCGCCAGCACAGGTACTTCGCTGGTCCTTCCTTTTATTTCTTGCTTTGAGGCTGAGAGATTGTTGTGTAGAGGTTGCGATGGGTTTCTTGCTTCTATTGTGGATGTTGATAGATTGATTAAGTTGAATGTAGATGATATTGATGTGGTGAGAGAGTTTGCTGATGTGTTTGAGGATGATGTTCCGGGTTTGCCGCCGGATAGAGATGTTGAGTTTGTGATCGATTTAGCTCCAGGTACGGTTCCTATTTCTAAGGCTCCGTACCGGATGGCCCCTACCGAGATGAAGGAGTTGAAGACTCAGTTGCAGGATCTTTTAGACAAGGGCTTTATTCGTCCGAGTTCTTCGCCTTGGGGAGCTCCGGTTCTATTTGTCAAGAAGAAGGATGGTTCTTTGCGACTGTGTATCGACTACAGGGAGCTTAACAAAGTAACTGTCAAGAACAAGTATCCGTTGCCTCGGATAGATGATTTGTTTGATCAGCTCCATGGTGCTACTGTGTTCTCGAAGATTGATCTTCGGTCTGGCTACTATCAGTTGAAGGTTAGGGAGTCTGATATCCCTAAGACAGCTTTCCGGACCAGGTACGGTCACTATGAGTTTCTTGTCATGTCTTTTGGGTTGACCAATGCCCCTTCAGTCTTCATGGATCTGATGAACCGTGTGTTCAAGCCTTATCTGGATAGCTTCGTTATTGTTTTCATCGACGATATCCTGATCTATTCCAAATCCAGAGAGCTTCATGCAGAGCATCTCAGAGTGGTGCTTCAGTTGTTGCGAGAGAAGAGGTTGTTTGCCAAGTTGAAGAAGTGTGAGTTTTGGCTAGATCAGATTTCTTTTCTAGGCCATGTGGTTTCGAGAGATGGCATTGCTGTTGATCCGTTGAAGATAGAGGCGATTCGGAGTTGGCCTATTCCTACCACTGTTTCTGAGGTACGCAGTTTCCTCGGTTTGGCGGGTTACTATCGTCGTTTCATTTCAGGTTTCTCCAAGATTGCCCTGCCATTGTCCAATCTGACGAGGAAGACTGTGAAGTTCGAGTGGTCTATCGATTGCCAGAGTGCATTTCAGGAGTTGAAGGACAGATTGACGACAGCTCCTGTTCTTTCTTTGCCCAGTGGTTCAGAGGATTTTGTGGTCTATACCGATGCGTCGAAGAGAGGCCTTGGTGCAGTGTTGATGCAGCGAGGTAAGGTCATTGCCTATGCGTCTCGCCAGTTGAAGGATTATGAGAAGAATTATCCGACGCACGATTTGGAGCTTGCAGCTGTGGTTTTCGCCCTTAAGATTTGGAGACATTATCTGTATGGCGAAAAGTGTGAGATCTTCACAGACCACAAGAGTTTGAAGTATCTGTTCTCGCAGAAAGAGCTCAATATGCGACAGAGGAGGTGGTTAGAGCTTGTCAAGGATTACGATGTGACGATCAGTTATCACCCAGGGAAGGCGAATGTTGTGGCTGATGCTTTGAGCCGCAAGTCGAGTGCTTCATTGAGTTCTTTGATTCAGAGACCATTGTTGATGGATTTGCAGAGAGAGGAGATTGATCTGGTGATTCCAGGGACCATTGCTCGCTTTTCAGCGTTGGTCATTCGATCTACATTGACGGACAGGATCCGTAGAGAGCAGTCGACTGATGTTCAGTTGGCAGAGTTGAGAGCTAGAGCCGAGGCTAGAGGGAATTCAGAGTTTAGTCTGAATGGTGATGATTTGGTAACTTTCAGAGGCCGCATTTGTGTTCCTTCTGGCGACGATATTCGTAGAGACGTCTTGACAGAGGCTCATACCGCACCTTATTCGATTCATCCAGGCAGTACGAAGATGTATCAGGATCTTCGTCGACTCTACTGGTGGCCAGGTATGAAGAGAGATATTGCTTTGTTCATTTCTCAGTGCCTTACTTGTCAGCAGGTAAAGATTGAGCACCAGAGACCTGCTGGGACATTGCTTTCTTTGCCGATTCCTCAGTGGAAGTGGGAGCATATCACTATGGATTTCGTGACTGGTTTACCCAGGACGCAGAAGGGTTTCAATTCCATTTGGGTTATTGTTGATAGATTGACCAAGTCAGCGCACTTTCTCCCAGTCAAGACGACGTATTCGATGTCTCAGTATGCCGAGGATTACATTGCAGAGATTGTTAGACTTCATGGTGTGCCCGTGTCGATTGTGTCTGATCGTGACCCCTAGATTTACCTCAGAGTTCTGGAAGAGTTTGCACAGAGCTATGGGTTCTCGATTAGCTTTCAGTACAGCTTATCATCCTCAGAGCGACGGTCAGTCAGAGAGAGTCATTCAGATTCTGGAGGATATGCTCAGAGCTTGTACTATTGACTATTCTGGTAGCTGGGATTCCAAGTTGCCTCTTGTGGAGTTCACGTACAACAATAGCTACCAGGCGACGATTGGCATGGCACCGTATGAGGCACTTTATGGCAGGAAGTGCAGATCCCCTTTGTTTTGGGATGAGGTTGGAGAGAGGAAGATGTTGGGTCCCGAGTTGGTCCAACAGACTGCCGATGTTGTTGCAGTTATCAGAGAGAGGATGAAGACTGCTCAGTCCAGACAGAAGAGCTATGCAGACGTTCGTCGTAGACCTTTGCAGTTCGAGGTTGGCGATCATGTTTTTCTGAAGATAGCACCTCTCAAGGGTGTGATGCGATTTGGCAAGAAGGGCAAGTTGAGCCCTAGATTCATTGGTCCATTCGAGATATTGGACAGAGTGGGTGACCGAGCCTACAGATTAGCCCTACCGCCCGATCTTGACAGAGTCCATAATGTGTTTCACGTATCGATGCTCAGGAAGTATATTGCAGATCCTTCCCATGTTCTTCGCCATGAGCCATTGGACTTGACGCCGAGTCTGACTTACCATGAGATTCCGATTCAGATTCTGGATCGCACAGTTAGAGTTCTGAGGAACAAAGAGATCGGCATCGTTAAAGTCCTTTGGAGGAACCATTTGATTGAGGAGGCTACGTGGGAACCAGAGACTGAGATGAGAGAGAGGTATCCTGAGTTGTTCGTGCCGTGACGTCAATTTCGAGGACGAAATTCCTCTAAGGAGGGGAGATTGTAATAGCCGAGCCCGGTGTACGGTACGGTTTAAGCTTTATTGTGTTAATTGGGTTATGTGATTAGATGATTATAGTTGTGTTTTGGGCTATAGTATTATTGGTTATTATTTATTTGAGGTGTTAGTTGGTGTTGATTGTTCGTTTCAGCGTTTCGAATCGATTTTTAGTTGTTTTGTTACTGTTCATTGCCGTGAGTAGAGTGCACCCGCGCTCTTAGATGAGTGCCCCCGCGGTGTACTATTCATGATTTTGGTTTTGGAGGGCCGTGGCATCACCGCACCCGCGGCAGTGCAAGGACCGCACCCGCGGTGAGACCGCACCCGCGGTAATTGTAGCACCGCACCCGCGGTGTTCGTGCATGGGATTTATTTTGGTTGCCGTGAGCTTAGCGCACCCGCGGTGCTTGTGTTGGCGCACCCGCGGTGTAAGTATGGGCGAGTTTTTAAGTCACTTTTTGGGAGTTGTTGGCCATACCTTATCCTATTCCTTCTCTTCTTTACCGATTTTCTCTCCATTGGCAAGGGTTTTCATCCATTTCTTTAGCTTCCTACCTTTGATTCTTGGAGTTATTTGGATTTCCGACTTGAGATCATCGTTCTCCGTGGTATAAGGAAGCTTAGGTAAGTTTTTGGTGCGATTCTAATGAGGTTTCGAGTTAAGGGTTATTTTGGATTTGATGTTTTGATGGTTCTATGGATTATTTAGCATGGACTCTTGGATTTAGTCTTGATATTGGTGTTATTTATGGATTATTGTTGTAGGTGGTGTACCAAGAGTATAGTTGGAGGTGTTCTATTGGTTTGTAAGTGGAATTTCATCCTTTTTGCTCACATGATATTATATGTATTGTGTTTTAAAGGTTTCAAAGTGTTATTCCCTTCCATTGATCCATTGTTATGTATTGATTTCATTGATTATCTATTGGAGGCATTGATGTCTCACTATTGTTAAAAGGGAATACAAGAGATATTATGAGATTGCGAAACGACGGCCTTAAATGCTATTGAGAATTCAAATGTTTTATTGGATTGATTAATCATAGCCATAGCATTGCATGCAATTAGATGATCATCGACCATAGGCTTTTATCCCCTCACAGTTATCGATTTATATCGATGGGATATTGGCAACCACAGTCACAGATACTATTGATATCAATCCAACCATAGAAAAGAGAAATACCATCGTTTTGCTATCTATTGCCATTGCTATTGCTACAGTTATTGCTACGTTATTCATGTTTCAGAGTCGATGGTATTTATGATTTAAAAGCCATGTTTTACAGTGTATACTATGTATCATTGCTATGTAAGAGTTCCACTTGCTGAGATTTATTCTCATTTCAGTTATTTTCATGTGATGCAGATAAGAGCGACGGACCGGGACGTTGACTGTGGATGGGGGTCATATGCATACGAAGATTGGAAGGATGATTATTTTGTACCATTTTGTAACATGATCACACTAATGATATTTTGTATTTTGTTATGTCATTGGAATGATCATGTTGTTATTTTGTAAACACTTTTATAAAATGTATCTTGAAACTCCTTCCATGTTTGAAAGAAAATTTTAAATTCCGCTGTATTTTAATTGTATCGGGTCAGGGTGTCACACTAACGACTTCTTTAAATAACAAATCCGCTATGTTTGAAGTATCATCGGTTTTATGACAAGCTATAAAATGTGCCATCTTAGAAAATCTATCCACAACAACAAAAATAGAATCCCTCCCCTTCTTAGTCCTAGGCAACCCCAAAATAAAGTCCATAGAAATGTCAATCCAAGTTCTTTTTAAGAATTGCACGCAAAAGTGTTCCCAATTTCTATTGACAACTTCAGTTTGTCCATCCGTTTGAGGATGACAAGTAGTAGAAAACAACAATTTTGTGCCAAGTTTAGCCCATAAAGTATTCCAAAAGTAACTCAAGAATTTAACATCGCTACCAGAAACAATGTTTGAAGCATCATCGGTTTTATGACAAGCTATAAAATGTACCATCTTAGAGAATCTATCCACAACAACAAAAATAGAATCCCTCCCCTTCTTAGTCCTAGGCAACCTCAAAATAAAGTCCACAGAAATGTCAATCCAAGTTCTTTTTAAGAATAGCACGCAAAAGTGTTCCCAAAGTTCTATTGACAACTTCAGTTTGTCCATCCGTTTGAGGATGACAAGTAGTAGAAAAAAACAATTTTGTGCCAAGTTTAGCCCATAAAGTATTCCAAAAGTAACTCAAGAATTTAACATCGCGACCAGAAACAATAGTCCTAGGCTTTCCATGCAACCTAACGACTTCTCTAAATAACAAATCCGCTATGTTTGAAGTATCATCGGTTTTATGACAAACTATAAAATGTGCCATCTTAGAAAATCTATCCACAACAACAAAAATAGAATCCCTCCCCTTCTTAGTCCTAGGCAACCCCAAAATAAAGTCCATAGAAATGTCAATCCAAGTTCTTTTTAAGAATAGCACGCAAAAGTGTTCCCAAAGTTCTATTGACAACTTCAGTTTGTCCATCCGTTTGAGGATGACAAGTAGTAGAAAACAACAATTTTGTGCCAAGTTTAGCCCATAAAGTATTCCAAAAGTAACTCAAGAATTTAACATCGCGACCAGAAACAATAGTCCTAGGCATGCCATGCAACCTAACGACTTCTCTAAAGAACAAATCCGCAATGTTTGAAGCATCATCGGTTTTATGACAAGCTATAAAATGTGCCATCTTAGAGAATCTATCCACAACAACAAAAATAGAATCCCTCCCCTTCTTAGTCCTAGGCAACCCCAAAATAAAGTCCATAGAAATGTCAATCCAAGTTCTTTTTAAGAATAGCACGCAAAAGTGTTCCCAAGTTCTATTGACAACTTCAGTTTGTCCATCCGTTTGAGGATGACAAGTAGTAGAAAACAACAATTTTGTGCCAAGTTTAGCCCATAAAGTATTCCAAAAGTAACTCAAGAATTTAACATCGCGACCAGAAACAATAGTCCTAGGCATGCCATGCAACCTAGCGACTTCTCTAAAGAACAAGTCCGCAATGTTTGAAGCATCATCGGTTTTATGACAAGCTATAAAATGTGCCATCTTAGAGAATCTATCCACAACAACAAAAATAGAATCCCTCCCCTTCTTAGTCCTAGGCAACCCCAAAATAAAGTCCATAGAAATGTCAATCCAAGTTCTTTTTAAGAATAGCACGCAAAAGTGTTCCCAAAGTTCTATTGACAACTTCAGTTTGTCCATCCGTTTGAGGATGACAAGTAGTAGAAAATAACAATTTTGTGCCAAGTTTAGCCCATAAAGTATTCCAAAAGTAACTCAAGAATTTAACATCGCGACCAGAAACAATAGTCCTAGGCATGCCATGCAACCTAACGACTTCTCTAAAGAACAAATCCGCAATGTTTGAAGCATCATCGGTTTTATGACAAGCTATAAAATGTGCCATCTTAGAGAATCTATCCACAACAACAAAAATAGAATCCCTCCCCTTCTTAGTCCTAGGCAACCCCAAAATAAAGTCCATAGAAATGTCAATCCAAGTTCTTTTTAAGAATAGCACGCAAAAGTGTTCCCAAAGTTCTATTGACAACTTCAGTTTGTCCATCCGTTTGAGGATGACAAGTAGTAGAAAACAACAATTTTGTGCCAAGTTTAGCCCATAAAGTATTCCAAAAGTAACTCAAGAATTTAACATCGCGACCAGAAACAATAGTCCTAGGCATGCCATGCAACCTAACGACTTCTCTAAAGAACAAATCCGCTAATGTTTGAAGCATCATCGGTTTTATGACAAAGCTATAAAATGTGCCATCTTAGAGAATCTATCCACAACAACAAAAATAGAATCCCTCCCCTTCTTAGTCCTAGGCAACCCCAAAATAAAGTCCATAGAAATGTCAATCCAAGTTCTTTTTAAGAATAGCACGCAAAAGTGTTCCCAAAGTTCTATTGACAACTTCAGTTTGTCCATCCGTTTGAGCATGACAAGTAGTAGAAAACAACAATTTTGTGCCAAGTTTAGCCCATAAAGTATTCCAAAAGTAACTCAAGAATTTAACATCGCGACCAGAAACAATAGTCCTAGGCATGCCATGCAACCTAACGACTTCTCTAAAGAACAAATCCGCAATGTTTGAAGCATCATGGGTTTTATGACAAGCTATAAAATGTGCCATCTTAGAGAATCTATCCACAACAACAAAAATAGAATCCCTCCCCTTCTTAGTCCTAGGCAACCCCAAAATAAAGTCCATAGAAATGTCAATCCAAGTTCTTTTTAAGAATAGCACGCAAAAGTGTTCCCAAAGTTCTATTGACAACTTCAGTTTGTCCATCCGTTTGAGGATGACAAGTAGTAGAAAACAACAATTTTGTGCCAAGTTTAGCCCATAAAGTCTTCCAAAAGTAACTCAAGAATTTAACATCGCGACCAGAAACAATAGTCCTAGGCATGCCATGCAACCTAACGACTTCTCTAAAGAACAAATCCGCAATGTTTGAAGCATCATCGGTTTTATGACAAGCTATAAAATGTGCCATCTTAGAGAATCTATCCACAACAACAAAAATAGAATCCCTCCCCTTCTTAGTCCTAGGCAACCCCAAAATAAAGTCCATAGAAATGTCAATCCAAGTTCTTTTTAAGAATAGCACGCAAAGTGTTCCCAAAGTTCTATTGACAACTTCAGTTTGTCCATCCGTTTGAGGATGACAAGTAGTAGAAAACAACAATTTTGTGCCAAGTTTAGCCCATAAAGTATTCCAAAAGTAACTCAAGAATTTAACATCGCGACCAGAAACAATAGTCCTAGGCATGCCATGCAACCTAACGACTTCTCTAAAGAACAAATCCGCAATGTTTGAAGCATCATCGGTTTTATGACAAGCTATAAAATGTACCATCTTAGAGAATCTATCCACAACAACAAAAATAGAATCCCTCCCCTTCTTAGTCCTAGGCAACCCCAAAATAAAGTCCATAGAAATGTCAATCCAAGTTCTTTTTAAGAATAGCACGCAAAAGTGTTCCCAAAGTTCTATTGACAACTTCAGTTTGTCCATCCGTTTGAGCATGACAAGTAGTAGAAAATAACAATTTTGTGCCAAGTTTAGCCCATAAAGTATTCCAAAAGTAACTCAAGAATTTAACATCGCGACCAGAAACAATAGTCCTAGGCATGCCATGCAACCTAACGACTTCTCTAAAGAACAAATCCGCAATGTTTGAAGCATCATCGGTTTTATGACAAGCTATAAAATGTGCCATCTTAGAGAATCTATCCACAACAACAAAAATAGAATCCCTCCCCTTCTTAGTCCTAGGCAACCCCAAAATAAAGTCCATAGAAATGTCAATCCAAGTTCTTTTTAAGAATAGCACGCAAAAGTGTTCCCAAAGTTCTATTGACAACTTCAGTTTGTCCATCCGTTTGAGGATGACAAGTAGTAGAAAACAACAATTTTGTGCCAAGTTTAGCCCATAAAGTATTCCAAAAGTAACTCAAGAATTTAACATCGCGACCAGAAACAATAGTCCTAGGCATGCCATGCAACCTAACGACTTCTCTAAAGAACAAATCCGCAATGTTTGAAGCATCATCGGTTTTATGACAAGCTATAAAATGTGCCATCTTAGAGAATCTATCCACAACAACAAAAATAGAATCCCTCCCCTTCTTAGTCCTAGGCAACCCCAAAATAAAGTCCATAGAAATGTCAATCCAAGTTCTTTTTAAGAATAGCACGCAAAAGTGTTCCCAAAGTTCTATTGACAACTTCAGTTTGTCCATCCGTTTGAGGATGACAAGTAGTAGAAAACAACAATTTTGTGCCAAGTTTAGCCCATAAAGTATTCCAAAAGTAACTCAAGAATTTAACATCGCGACCAGAAACAATAGTCCTAGGCATGCCATGCAACCTAACGACTTCTCTAAAGAACAAATCCGCAATGTTTGAAGCATCATCGGTTTTATGACAAGCTATAAAATGTGCCATCTTAGAGAATCTATCCACAACAACAAAAATAGAATCCCTCCCCTTCTTAGTCCTAGGCAACCCCAAAATAAAGTCCATAGAAATGTCAATCCAAGTTCTTTTTAAGAATAGCACGCAAAAGTGTTCCCAAAGTTCTATTGACAACTTCAGTTTGTCCATCCGTTTGAGGATGACAAGTAGTAGAAAACAACAATTTTGTGCCAAGTTTAGCCCATAAAGTCTTCCAAAAGTAACTCAAGAATTTAACATCGCGACCAGAAACAATAGTCCTAGGCATGCCATGCAACCTAACGACTTCTCTAAAGAACAAATCCGCAATGTTTGAAGCATCATCGGTTTTATGACAAGCTATAAAATGTGCCATCTTAGAGAATCTATCCACAACAACAAAAATAGAATCCCTCCCCTTCTTAGTCCTAGGCAACCCCAAAATAAAGTCCATAGAAATGTCAATCCAAGTTCTTTTTAAGAATAGCACGCAAAAGTGTTCCCAAAGTTCTATTGACAACTTCAGTTTGTCCATCCGTTTGAGGATGACAAGTAGTAGAAAACAACAATTTTGTGCCAAGTTTAGCCCATAAAGTATTCCAAAAGTAACTCAAGAATTTAACATCGCGACCAGAAACAATAGTCCTAGGCATGCCATGCAACCTAACGACTTCTCTAAAGAACAAATCCGCAATGTTTGAAGCATCATGGTTTTATGACAAGCTATAAAATGTGCCATCTTAGAGAATCTATCCACAACAACAAAAATAGAATCCCTCCCCTTCTTAGTCCTAGGCAACCCAAAATAAAGTCCATAGAAATGTCAATCCAAGTTCTTTTTAAGAATAGCACGCAAAAGTGTTCCCAAGTTCTATTGACAACTTCAGTTTGTCCATCCGTTTGAGGATGACAAGTAGTAGAAAACAACAATTTTGTGCCAAGTTTAGCCCATAAAGTCTTCCAAAAGTAACTCAAGAATTTAACATCGCGAACAGAAACAATAGTCCTAGGCATGCCATGCAACCTAGACGACTTCTCTAAAGAACAAATCCGCAATGTTTGAAGCATCATCGGTTTTATGACAAGCTATAAAATGTGCCATCTTAGAGAATCTATCCACAACAACAAAAATAGAATCCCTCCCCTTCTTAGTCCTAGGCAACCCCAAAATAAAGTCCATAGAAATGTCAATCCAAGTTCTTTTTAAGAATAGCACGCAAAAGTGTTCCCAAAGTTCTATTGACAACTTCAGTTTGTCCATCCGTTTGAGGATGACAAGTAGTAGAAAAACAACAATTTTGTGCCAAGTTTAGCCCATAAAGTATTCCAAAAGTAACTCAAGAATTTAACATCGCGACCAGAAACAATAGTCCTAGGCATGCCATGCAACCTAACGACTTCTCTAAAGAACAAATCCGCAATGTTTGAAGCATCATGGTTTTATGACAAGCTATAAAATGTGCCATCTTAGAGAATCTATCCACAAACAACAAAAATAGAATCCCTCCCCTTCTTAGTCTAGGCAACCCCAAAATAAAGTCCATAGAAATGTCAATCCAAGTTCTTTTTAAGAATAGCACGCAAAAGTGTTTCCCAAAGTTCTATTGACAACTTCAGTTTGTCCATCCGTTTGAGGATGACAAGTAGTAGAAAACAACAATTTTGTGCCAAGTTTAGCCCATAAAGTATTCCAAAAGTAACTCAGAATTTAACATCGCGACCAGAAACAATAGTCCTAGGCATTCCATGCAACCTAACGACTTCTCTAAAGAACAAATCCGCATGTTTGAAGCATCATCGGTTTTATGACAAGCTATAAAATGTGCCATCTTAGAGAATCTATCCACAACAACAAAAATAGAATCCCTCCCCTTCTTAGTCCTAGGCAACCCAAAATAAAGTCCATAGAAATGTCAATCCAAGTTCTTTTTAAGAATAGCACGCAAAAGTGTTCCCAAAGTTCTATTGACAACTTCAGTTTGTCCATCCGTTTGAGGATGACAAGTAGTAGAAAACAACAATTTTGTGCCAAGTTTAGCCCATAAAGTATTCCAAAAGTAACTCAAGAATTTAACATCGCGACCAGAAACAATAGTCCTAGGCATGCCATGCAACCTAACGACTTCTCTAAAGAACAAATCCGCAATGTTTGAAGCATCATCGGTTTTATGACAAGCTATAAAATGTGCCATCTTAGAGAATCTATCCACAACAACAAAAATAGAATCCCTCCCCTTCTTAGTCCTAGGCAACCCCAAAATAAAGTCCATAGAATGTCAATCCAAGTTCTTTTTAAGAATAGCACGCAAAAGTGTTCCAAAGTTCTATTGACAACTTCAGTTTGTCCATCCGTTTGAGGATGACAAGTAGTAGAAAACAACAATTTTGTGCCAAGTTTAGCCCATAAAGTATTCCAAAAGTAACTCAAGAATTTAACATCGCGACCAGAAACAATAGTCCTAGGCATTGCCATGCAACCTAACGACTTCTCTAAAGAACAATCCGCAATGTTTGAAGCATCATCGGTTTTATGACAAGCTATAAAATGTGCCATCTTAGAGAATCTATCCACAACAACAAAAATAGAATCCCTCCCCTTCTTAGTCCTAGGCAACCCCAAAATAAAGTCCATAGAAATGTCAATCCAAGTTCTTTTTAAGAATAGCACGCAAAAGTGTTCCCAAAGTTCTATTGACAACTTCAGTTTGTCCATCCGTTTGAGATGACAAGTAGTAGAAAACAACAATTTTGTGCCAAGTTTAGCCCATAAAGTATTCCAAAAGTAACTCAAGAATTTAACATCGCGACCAGAAACAATAGTCCTAGGCATGCCATGCAACCTAACGACTTCTCTAAAGAACAAATCCGCAATGTTTGAAGCATCATCGGTTTTATGACAAGCTATAAAATGTGCCATCTTAGAGAATCTATCCACAACAACAAAAATAGAATCCCTCCCCTTCTTAGTCCTAGGCAAACCCAAAATAAAGTCCATAGAAATGTCAATCCAAGTTCTTTTTAAGAATAGCACGCAAAAGTGTTCCCAAAGTTCTATTGACAACTTCAGTTTGTCCATCCGTTTGAAGATGACAAGTAGTAGAAAACAACAATTTTGTGCCAGTTTAGCCCATAAAGTATTCCAAAAGTAACTCAAGAATTTAACATCGCGACCAGAAACAATAGTCCTAGGCATGCCATGCAACCTAACGACTTCTCTAAAGAACAAATCCGCAATGTTTGAAGCATCATCGGTTTTATGACAAGCTATAAATGTGCCATCTTAGAGAATCTATCCACAACAACAAAAATAGAATCCCTCCCCTTCTTAGTACTAGGCAACCCCAAAATAAAGTCCATAGAAATGTCAATCCAAGTTCTTTTAAGAATAGCACGCAAAAGTGTTCCCAAAGTTCTATTGACAACTTCAGTTTGTCCATCCGTTTGAGGATGACAAGTAGTAGAAAACAACAATTTTGTGCCAAGTTTAGCCCATAAAGTATTCCAAAAGTAACTCAAGAATTTAACATCGCGACCAGAAACAATAGTCCTAGGCATGCCATGCAACCTAAGCGACTTCTCTAAAGAACAAATCCGCAATGTTTGAAGCATCATGGGTTTTATGACAAGCTATAAAATGTGCCATCTTAGAGAATCTATCCACAACAACAAAAATAGAATCCCTCCCCTTCTTAGTCCTAGGCAACCCCAAAATAAAGTCCATAGAAATGTCAATCCAAGTTCTTTTTAAGAATAGCACGCAAAAGTGTTCCCAAAGTTCTATTGACAACTTCAGTTTGTCCATCCGTTTGAGGATGACAAGTAGTAGAAAACAACAATTTTGTGCCAAGTTTAGCCCATAAAGTATTCCAAAAGTAACTCAAGAATTTAACATCGCGACCAGAAACAATAGTCCTAGGCATGCCATGCAACCTAACGACTTCTCTAAAGAACAAATCCGCAATGTTTGAAGCATCATCGGTTTTATGACAAGCTATAAAATGTGCCATCTTAGAGAATCTATCCACAACAACAAAAATAGAATCCCTCCCCTTCTTAGTCCTAGGCAACCCAAAATAAAGTCAATAGAAATGTCAATCCAAGTTCTTTTTAAGAATAGCACGCAAAAGTGTTCCTAAAGTTCTATTGACAACTTCAGTTTGTCCATCCGTTTGAGGATGACAAGTAGTAGAAAACAACAATTTTGTGCCAAGTTTAGCCCATAAAGTATTCCAAAAGTAACTCAAGAATTTAACATCGCGACCAGAAACAATAGTCCTAGGCATGCCATGCAACCTAACGACTTCTCTAAAGAACAAATCCGCAATGTTTGAAGCATCATCGGTTTATGACAAGCTATAAAATGTGCCATCTTAGAGAATCTATCCACAACAACAAAAATAGAATCCCTCCCCTTCTTAGTCCTAGGCAACCCCAAAATAAAGTCCATAGAAATGTCAATCCAAGTTCTTTTTAAGAATAGCACGCAAAAGTGTTCCCAAAGTTCTATTGACAACTTCAGTTTGTCCATCCGTTTGAGGATGACAAGTAGTAGAAAACAACAATTTTGTGCCAAGTTTAGCCCATAAAGTATTCCAAAAGTAACTCAAGAATTTAACATCGCGACCAGAAACAATAGTCCTAGGCATGCCATGCAACCTAACGACTTCTCTAAAGAACAAATCCGCAATGTTTGAAGCATCATCGGTTTTATGACAAGCTATAAAATGTGCCATCTTAGAGAATCTATCCACAACAACAAAAATAGAATCCCTCCCCTTCTTAGTCCTAGGCAACCCCAAAATAAAGTCCATAGAAATGTCAATCCAAGTTCTTTTTAAGAATAGCACGCAAAAGTGTTCCCAAAGTTCTATTGACAACTTCAGTTTGTCCATCCGTTTGAGGATGACAAGTAGTAGAAAACAACAATTTTGTGCCAAGTTTAGCCCATAAAGTATTCCAAAAGTAACTCAAGAATTTAACATCGCGACCAGAAACAATAGTCCTAGGGCATGCCATGCAACCTAACGACTTCTCTAAAGAACAATCCGCAATGTTTGAAGCATCATCGGTTTTATGACAAGCTATAAAATGTGCCATCTTAGAGAATCTATCCACAACAACAAAAATAGAATCCCTCCCCTTCTTAGTCCTAGGCAACCCCAAAATAAAGTCCATAGAAATGTCAATCCAAGTTCTTTTAAGAATAGCACGCAAAAGTGTTCCCAAATTCTATTGACAACTTCAGTTTGTCCATCCGTTTGAGGATGACAAGTAGTAGAAAACAACAATTTTGTGCCAAGTTTAGCCCATAAAGTATTCCAAAAGTAACTCAAGAATTTAACATCGCGACCAGAAACAATAGTCCTAGGCATGCCATGCAACCTAACGACTTCTCTAAAGAACAAATCCGCAATGTTTGAAGCATCATCGGTTTTATGACAAGCTATAAAATGTGCCATATTAGAGAATCTATCCACAACAACAAAAATAGAATCCCTCCCCTTCTTAGTCCTAGGCAAACCCCAAAATAAAGTCCATAGAAATGTCAATCCAAGTTCTTTTTAAGAATAGCACGCAAAAGTGTTCCCAAAGTTCTATTGACAACTTCAGTTTGTCCATCCGTTGAGGATGACAAGTAGTAGAAAACAACAATTTTGTGCCAAGTTTAGCCCATAAAGTATTCCAAAAGTAACTCAGAATTTAACATCGCGACCAGAAACAATAGTCCTAGGCATGCCATGCAACCTAACGACTTCTCTAAAGAACAAATCCGCAATGTTTGAAGCATCATCGGTTTTATGACAAGCTATAAAATGTGCCATCTTAGAGAATCTATCCACAACAACAAAAATAGAATCCCTCCCCTTCTTAGTCCTAGGCAACCCCAAAATAAAGTCCATAGAAATGTCAATCCAAGTTCTTTTTAAGAATAGCACGCAAAAGTGTTCCCAAAGTTCTATTGACAACTTCAGTTTGTCCATCCGTTGAGGATGACAAGTAGTAGAAAACAACAATTTTGTGCCAAGTTTAGGCCCATAAAAGTATTCCAAAAGTAACTCAAGAATTTAACATCGCGACCAGAAACAATAGTCCTAGCATGCCATGCAACCTAACGACTTCTCTAAAGAACAAATCCGCAATGTTTGAAGCATCATCGGTTTTATGTACAAGCTATAAAATGTGCCATCTTAGAGAATCTATCCACAACAACAAAAATAGAATCCCTCCCCTTCTTAGTCCTATGCAACCCAAAATAAAGTCCATAGAAATGTCAATCCAGGTTCTTTTAAGAATAGCACGCAAAAGTGTTCCCAAAGTTCTATTGACAACTTCAGTTTGTCCATCCGTTTGAGGATGATCAAGTAGTAGAAAACAACAATTTTTTGCCAAGTTTAGCCCATAAAAGTATTCCAAAAAGTAACTCAAGAATTTAACATCGCGACAGAACAATAGTCCTAGGCATGCCATGCAACCTAACGACTTACTCTAAAGAACAAATCCGCAATGTTTGAAGCCATCTCGAGTTTTATGACAAGCTATAAAATGTGCCATCTTAGAGAATCTTCCACAACAACAAATAGAATCCCTCCCCCTTCTTAGTCCTAGGGCAACCCCTTAAAATAAAGTCCATAGAAATGTCAATCCAAGTTTCCTTTTTAGAATAGCACGCAAAGTGTTCCCAAAGTTCTATTGACAATTCAGTTTGTCCCATCGTTGAGGATGACAAGTAGTAGAAAACAACAATTTTGTGCCAAGTTTAGCCACATAAAGTTTCCAAAAGTAACTCAATAATTTAACATCGCGACAGAACAATAGTCCTAGCGATGCATGCAACCTAACGACTTCTCTAAAGAACAAATCCGCAATGTTTGAAGCATCATCGGTTTTATGACAAGCTATAAAATGTGCCATCTTAGAGAATCTATCCACAACAACAAAAATAGAATCTCTCCCCTTCTTAGTCCTAGGCAACCCAAAATAAATTCCATAGAAATGTCAATCCAAGTTCTTTTTAAGAATAGCACGCAAAAGTGTTCCCAAAGTTCTATTGACAACTTCAGTTTGTCCATCCGTTTGAGGATGACAAGTAGTAGAAAAAACAACAATTTTGTGCCAAGTTTAGCCCATAAAGTATTCCAAAAAGTAACTCAGAATTTAACATCGCGACCAGAAACAATAGTCCTAGGCATGCCATGCAACCTAACGACTTCTCTAAAGAACAAATCCGCAATGTTTGAAGCATCATTGGTTTTATGACAAGCTATAAAATGTGCCATCTTAGAGAATCTATCCACAACAACAAAAATAGAATCCCTCCCCTTCTTAGTCCTAGGCAACCCAAAATAAAGTCCATAGAAATGTCAATCCAAGTTCTTTTTAAGAATAGCACGCAAAAGTGTTCCAAAGTTCTATTGACAACTTCAGTTTGTCCCATCCGTTTGAGGATGACAAGTAGTAGAAAACAACAATTTTGTGCCAATTTTAGCCCATAAAGTATTCCAAAAGTAAACTCAAGAATTTAAACATCGCGACCAGAAACAATAGTCCTAGGCATGTCCATGCAACCTAACGACTTCTCGAAAGAACAAATCCGCAATGTTTGAAGCATCATCGATTTTATGACAAGCTATAAATGTGCCATCTTAGAGAATCTATCCACAACAACAAAAATAGAATCCCTCCCCTTCTTAGTACTAGGCAACCCCAAAATAAAGTCCATAAAATGGCCAATCCAAGTTCTTTTTAAGAATAGCACGCAAAAGTGTTCCCAAAGTTCTATTGACAACTTCAGTTTGTCCCATCCGTTTGAGGATGACAAGTAGTAGAAAACAACAATTTTGTGCCAAGTTTAGCCCATAAAGTATTCCAAAAGTAACTCAAGAATTTAACATCGCGACCAGAAACAATAGTCCTAGGCATGCCATGCAACCTAACGACTTCTCGAAAGAACAAATCCGCAATGTTTGAAGCATCATGGTTTTATGACAAGCTATAAAAGGTGCCATCTTAGAGAATCTATCCACAACAACAAAATAGAATCCCTCCCCTTCTTAGTACTAGGCAAACCCCAAAATAAAGTCCATAGAAATTCAATCCAAGTTCTTTTAAGAATAGCACGCAAAAGTGTTCCCAAGTTCTATTGACAACTTCAGTTTGTCCATCCGTTTGAGGATGACAAGTAGTAGAAAACAACAATTTTGTGCCAAGTTTAGCCCATAAAGTATTCCAAAAGTAACTCAAGAATTTAACATCGCGACCAGAAACAATAGTCCTAGGCATGCCATGCAACCTAACGACTTCTCTAAAGAACAAATCCGCAATGTTTGAAGCATCATCGGTTTTATGACAAGCTATAAAAGGTGCCATCTTAGAAGAATCCTATCCACAACAACAAAAATAGAATCCCTCCCCTTCTTAGTACCTAGGCAAGCCTAAAATAAAGTCCATAAGAAATGTCAATCCAAGTTCTTTTTAAGAATAGCACGCAAAAGTGTTCCCAAAGTTCTATTGACAACTTCAGTTTGTCCATCCGTTTGAGGATGACAAGTAGTAGAAAACAACAATTTTGTGCCAAGTTTAGCCCATAAAGTATTCCAAAAGTAACTCAAGAATTTAACATCGCGATCAGAAAGCAATAGTCCTAGGCATGCCATGCAACCTAACGACTTCTTCTCGAAAGAACAAATCCGCAATGTTTGAAGCATCATGGGATTTTATGACAAGCTATAAAATGTGCCATCTTAGAGAATCTATCCACAACAACAAAAATAGAATCCCTCCCCTTCTTAGTACTAGGCAAACCCCAAATAAAGTCCATAGAAATGTCAATCAAAGTTCTTTTTAAGAATAGCACGCAAAAGTGTTCCCAAAGTTCTATTGACAAACTTCAGTTTGTCCATTCCGTTTTGAGGATGACAAGTAGTAGAAAACAACATTTTGTGCCAAGTTTAAGCCCATAAAGTATTCCAAAAGTAACTCAATAATTTAACCATCGCGACCAGAAACAATAGTCCCTAGGCATGCCATGCAACCTAACGACTTCTCTAAAGAACAAGTCCGCAAATATTTTGAAGCATCATCGGTTTTATGACAAGCTATAAAAATTGTCCATCTTAGAGATCTATCCACAACAAACAAAAATAGAATCCCTCCCTTCTTAGTCCTAGGCAACCCCAAAATAAAGTCCATAGAAATGTCAATCCAAGTTCTTTTTAAGAATAGCACGCAAAAGTGTTCCCAAAGTTCTATTGACAACTTCAGTTTGTCCATACCGGTTGAGATGACAAGTAGTAGAAAACAACAATTTTGTGCCAAGGTTTAGCCCATAAAGTATTCCAAAAGTAACTCAAGAATTTAACATCAGCGAACAGAAACAATAGTCCTAGGGCATGCCATGCAACCTAACGACTTCTCGAAAGACAAATCCGCAATGTTTGAAGCATCATGGGTTTTATGACAAGCTATAAAATGTGCCATCTTAGAGAATCTATCCACAACAAACAAAATAGAATCCCTCCCCTTCTTAGTCCTATGCAACCCAAAATAAAGTCCATAGAAATGTCAATCCAAGTTCTTTTAAGAATAGCACGCAAAAGTGTTCCCAAAGTTCTATTGACAACTTCAGTTTTGTCCATCCGTTTGAGGATGACAAGTAGTAGAAAACAACAATTTTTGTGCCAAGTTTAGCCCATAAAGTATTCCAAAAGTAACTCAAAGAATTTAACATCGCGACCAGAAACAATAGTCCTAGGCATGCCATGCAACCTAACGACTTCTCTAAAAGAACAAATCCGCAATGTTTTGAAGCATCATCGGGTTTATGACAAGCTATAAAATGTGCCATCTTAGAGAATCTATCCACAACAACAAAAATAGAATCCCTCCCCTTCTTAGTCCTATGGCAACCCAAAATAAAGTCCATAGAAATGTCAATCCAAGTTCTTTTTAAGAATAGCACGCAAAAGTGTTCCCAAAGTTCTATTGACAACTTCAGTTTGTCCATCCGTTTGAGGATGACAAGTAGTAGAAAACAACAATTTTGTGCCAAGTTTAGCCCATAAAGTATTCCAAAAGTAACTCAAGAATTTAACATCGCGACCAGAAACAATAGTCCTAGGCATGCCATGCAACCTAACGACTTCTCTAAAGAACAAATCCGCAATGTTTGAAGCATCATCGGTTTTATGACAAGCTATAAAATGTGCCATCTTAGAGAATCTATCCACAACAACAAAAATAGAATCCCTCCCCTTCTTAGTCCTAGGCAACCCCAAAATAAAGTCCATAGAAATGTCAATCCAAGTTCTTTTTAAGAATAGCACGCAAAAGGTGTTCCCAAGTTCTATTGACAACTTCAGTTTGTCCATCCGTTTGAGGATGACAAGTAGTAGAAAACAACAATTTTGTGCCAAGTTTTAGCCCATAAAGTATTCCAAAAGTAACTCAAGAATTTAACATCGCGATCCAGAAACAATAGTCCTAGTCATGCCATGCAACCTAACGACTTCTCTAAAGAACAAATCCGCAATGTTTGAAGCATCATGGTTTTATGACAAGCTATAAAATGTGCCATCTTAGAGAATCTATCCACAACAACAAAAATAGAATCCCTCCCCTTCTTAGTCCTAGGCAACCCAAAATAAAGTCCATAGAAATGTCAATCCAAGTTCTTTTTAAGAATAGCACGCAAAAGTGTTCCCAAAGTTCTATTGACAACTTCAGTTTGTCCATACCGTTTGAGGATGGACAAGTAGTAGAAAACAACAATTTTGTGCCAAGTTTAGCCATAAAGTATTCCAAAGTAACTCAAGAATTTACATCGCGATCAGAAACAATAGTCCTAGGCATGCCATGCAACCTAACGACTTCTCTAAAGAACAAATCCGCAATGTTTGAAAGCATCATGGTTTTATGACAAGCTATAAAATGTGCCATCTTAGAGAATCTATCCACAACAACAAAAATAGAATCCCTCCCCTTCTTAGTCCTAGGCAACCCCAAAATAAAGTCCATAGAAATGTCAATCCAAGTTCTTTTTAAGAATAGCACGCAAAAGTGTTCCCAAAGTTCTATTGACAACTTCAGTTTGTCCATCCGTTTGAGGATGTCCAAGTAGTAGAAAACAACAATTTTGTGCCATGTTTAGCCCATAAAGTATTCCAAAAGTAACTCAAGAATTTAACATCGCGACCAGAAACAATAGTCCTAGGCATGCCATGCAACCTAACGACTTCTCTAAAGAACAAATCCGCAATGTTTGAAGCATCATCGGTTTTATGACAAGCTATAAAATGTGCCATCTTAGAGAATCTATCCACAACAACAAAAATAGAATCCCTCCCCTTCTTAGTCCTAGGCAACCCAAAATAAAGTCCATAGAAATGTCAATCCAAGTTCTTTTTAAGAATAGCACGCAAAAGTGTTCCCAAAGTTCTATTGACAACTTCAGTTTGTCCATCCGTTTGAGGATGACAAGTAGTAGAAAACAACAATTTTGTGCCAAGTTTAGCCCATAAAAGTATTCCAAAAGTAACTCAAGAATTTAACATCGCGACAGAAACAATAGTCCTAGGCATGCCATGCAACCTAACGACTTCTCTAAAGAACAAATCCGCAATGTTTGAAGCATCATCGGTTTTATGACAAGCTATAAAATGTGCCATCTTAGAGAATCTATCCACAACAACAAAAATAGAATCCCTCCCCTTCTTAGTCCTAGGCAACCCCAAAATAAAGTCCATAGAAATGTCAATCCAAGTTCTTTTTAAGAATAGCACGCAAAAGTGTTCCCAAAGTTCTATTGACAACTTCAGTTTGTCCATCCGTTTGAGGATGACAAGTAGTAGAAAACAACAATTTTGTGCCAAGTTTAGCCCATAAAGTATTCCAAAAGTAACTCAAGAATTTAACATCGCGACCAGAAACAATAGTCCCTAGGCATGCCATGCAACCTAACGACTTCTCTAAAGAACAAATCCGCAATGTTTGAAGCATCATCGTTTTATGACAAGCTATAAATGTGCCATCTTAGAGAATCTATCCCACAACAACAAAAATAGAATCCCTCCCTTCTAGTCCTAGGCAACCCAAAATAAAGTCCATAGAAATGTCAATCCAAGTTCTTTTTAGAATAGCACGCAAAGTGTTCCCAAAGTTTCTATTGACAACTTCAGTTTGTCCATCCGTTTGAGGATGACAAGTAGTAGAAAACAACAATTTTGTGCCAAGTTTAGCCCATAAAGTATTCCAAAAGTAAACTCAAGAATTTAACATCGCGACCAGAAACAATAGTCCTAGGCATGCCATGCAACTAACGACTTCTCTAAAGAACAAATCCGCAATGTTTGAAGCATCATGGGTTTTATGACAAGCTATAAAATGTGCCATCTTAGAGAATCTATCCACAACAACAAAAATAGAATCCCTCCCCTTCTTAGTCCTAGGCAACCCCAAAATAAAGTCCATAGAAATGTCAATCCAAGTTCTTTTAAGAATAGCACGCAAAAGTGTTCCCAAAGTTTCTATTGACAACTTCAGTTTGTCCATCCGTTTGAGATGACAAGTAGTAGAAAACAACAATTTTGTGCCAGTTTAGCCCATAAAGTATTCCAAAAGTAACTCAAGAATTTAACATCGCGACCAGAAACATAGTCCTAGTCATGCCATGCAACCTAACGACTTCTCTAAAGAACAAATCCGCAAATGTTTTGAAGCATCATGGTTTTATGACAAGCTATAAAATGTGCCATTCTTAGAGAATCTATCCACAACAACAAAAATAGAATCCCTCCCCTTCTTAGTCCTAGGCAACCCCAAAATAAAGTCCATAGAATGTCAATCCAAGTTCTTTTTAAGAATAGCACGCAAAAGTGTTCCCAAAGTTCTATTGACAAATTCAGTTTGTCCATCCGTTTGAGGATGACAAGTAGTAGAAAACAACAATTTTGTGCCAAGTTAGCCCATAAAGTATTCCAAAAGTAACTCAAGAATTTAACCATCGCGACCAGAAACAATAGTCCTAGGCATGCCATGCAACCTAGCGACTTCTTAAAGAACAAGTCCGCAATGTTTGAAGCATCATGGGTTTTATGACAAGCTATAAAATGTACCATCTTAGAGAATTCTATCCACAACAACAAAATAGAATCCTCCCCCTTCTTAGTCCTAGGCAACCCCAAATAAAGTCCATAGAAATGTCAATCCAAGTTCTTTTTAAGAATAGCACGCAAAAGTGTTCCCAAAGTTCTATTGACAACTTCAGTTTGTCCATCCGTTTGAGGATGACAAGTAGTAGAAAACAACAATTTTGTGCCAAGTTTAGCCCATAAAGTATTCCAAAAGTAACTCAAGAATTTAACATCGCGACCAGAAACAATAGTCCTAGGCATGCCATGCAACCTAACGACTTCTCTAAAGAACAAATCCGCAATGTTTGAAGCATCATGGGTTTTATGACAAGCTATAAATGTGCCATCTTAGAGAATCTATCCACAACAACAAAAATAGAATCCCTCCCCTTCTTAGTCCTAGGCAACCCCAAAATAAAGTCCATAGAAATGTCAATCCAAGTTCTTTTAAGAATAGCACGCAAAGTGTTCCCAAAGTTCTATTGACAACTTCAGTTTGTCCATCCGTTTGAGGATGACAAGTAGTAGAAAACAACAATTTTGTGCCAAGTTTAGCCATAAAGTATTCCAAAAGTAACTCAAGAATTTAACATCGCGACCAGAAACAATAGTCCTAGGCTATGCCATGCAACCTAACGACTTCTCTAAAGAACAAATCCGCAATGTTTGAAGCATCATCGGTTTTATGACAAGCTATAAAATGTGCCATCTTAGAGAATCTATCCACAACAACAAAAATAGAATCCCTCCCCTTCTTAGTCCTATGCAACCCCAAAATAAAGTCCATAGAAATGTCAATCCAAGTTCTTTTTAAGAATAGCACGCAAAAGTGTTCCCAAAGTTCTATTGACAACTTCAGTTTGTCCATCCGTTTGAGCATGACAAGTAGTAGAAAACAACAATTTTGTGCCAAGTTTAGCCCATAAAGTATTCCAAAAGTAACTCAAGAATTTAACATCGCGACCAGAAACAATAGTCCTAGGCATGCCATGCAACCTAACGACTTCTCTAAAGAACAAATCCGCAATGTTTGAAGCATCATGGTTTTATGACAAGCTATAAAATGTGCCATCTTAGAGAATCTATCCACAACAACAAAAATAGAATCCCTCCCCTTCTTAGTCCTAGGCAACCCCAAAATAAAGTCCATAGAAATGTCAATCCAAGTTCTTTTTAAGAATAGCACGCAAAAGTGTTCCCAATTTCTATTGACAACTTCAGTTTGTCCATCCGTTTGAGGATGACAAGTAGTAGAAAACAACAATTTTGTGCCAAGTTTAGCCCATAAAGTATTCCAAAAGTAACTCAAAATTTAACATCGCGACCAGAAACAATAGTCCTAGGCATGCCATGCAACCTAGCGACTTCTTTAAAGAACAAGTCCGCAATATTTGAAGCATCATCGGTTTTATGACAAGCTATAAAATGTACCATCTTAGAGATTCTATCCACAACAACAAAAATAGAATCCCTCCCCTTCTTAGTCCTAGGCAACCCCAAAATAAAGTCCATAGAAATGTCAATCCAAGTTCTTTTAAGAATAGCACGCAAAAGTGTTCCCAAAGTTCTATTGACAACTTCAGTTTGTCCATCCGTTTGAGCATGACAAGTAGTAGAAAACAACAATTTTGTGCCAAGTTTAGCCCATAAAGTATTCCAAAAGTAACTCAAGAATTTACATCGCGACCAGAAACAATAGTCCTAGGATGCCATGCAACCTAACGACTTCTCTAAAGAACAAATCCGCAATGTTTGAAGCATCATGGGTTTTATGACAAGCTATAAAATGTGCCATCTTAGAGAATCTATCCACAACAACAAAAATAGAATCCCTCCCCTTCTTAGTCCTATGCAACCCCAAAATAAAGTCCATAGAAATGTCAATTAAAGTTCTTTTTAAGAATAGCACGCAAATGTGTCCCAAAGTTCTATTGCCAACTTCAGTTTGTCCATCCGTTTGAGGATGACAAGTAGTAGAAAACAACAATTTTGTGCCAAGTTTAGCCCATAAAGTATTCCAAAGTAACTCAAGAATTTAACATCGCGACCAGAAACAATAGTCCTAGGCTTCCATGCAACCTAACGACTTCTCTAAAGAACAAATCCGCTAATGTTTGAAGTATCATCGGTTTTATGACAAACTATAAAATGTGCCATCTTAGAAATCTATCCACAACAACAAAAATAGAATCCCTCCCCTTCTTAGTCCTATGCAACCCCAAAATAAAGTCCATAGAAATGTCAATCCAAGTTCTTTTTAAGAATAGCACGCAAAAGTGTTCCCAAAGTTCTATTGACAACTTCAGTTTGTCCATCCGTTTTGAGCAGTGACAAGTAGTAGAAAACAACAATTTTTTGCCAAGTTTAGCCCATAAAGTATTCCAAAAGTAAATCAAGAATTTAACATCGCGAACATAAACAATAGTCCTAGGCATGCCATGCAACCTAACGACTTCTCTAAAGAACAAATCCGCAATGTTTGAAGCATCATGGGTTTTATGACAAGCTATAAAATGTGCAATCTTAGAGAATCTATCCACAACAACAAAATAGAATCCCTCCCTTCTTAGTCCTAGGCAACCCCAAAATAAAGTCCATAGAAATGTCAATCCAAGTTCTTTTTAAGAATTGCACGCAAAAGTGTTCCCAATTTTCTATTGACAACTTCAGTTTGTCCATCCGTTGAGGATGACAAGTAGTAGAAAACAACAATTTTGTGCCAAGTTTAGCCCATAAAGTATTCCAAAAGTAACTCAAAAATTTAACATCGCGACCAGAAACAATAGTCCTAGGCATGCCATGCAACCTAGCGACTTCTTTAAAGAACAAGTCCGCAATATTTGAAGCATCATCGGTTTTATGACAAGCTATAAAATGTACCATCTTAGAGATTCTATCCACAACAACAAAAATAGAATCCCTCCCCTTCTTAGTCCTAGGCAACCCCAAAATAAAGTCCATAGAAATGTCAATCCAAGTTCTTTTTAAGAATAGCACGCAAAAGTGTTCCCAAAGTTCTATTGACAACTTCAGTTTGTCCATCCGTTTGAGCATGACAAGTAGTAGAAAACAACAATTTTGTGCCAAGTTTAGCCCATAAAGTATTCCAAAAGTAACTCAAGAATTTAACATCGCGACCAGAAACAATAGTCCTAGGGATGCCATGCAACCTAACGACTTCTCTAAAGAACAAATCCGCAATGTTTGAAGCATCATGGGTTTTATGACAAGCTATAAAATGTGCCATCTTAGAGAATCTATCCACAACAACAAAAATAGAATCCCTCCCCTTCTTAGTCCTATGCAACCCCAAAATAAAGTCCATAGAAATGTCAATTAAAGTTCTTTTTAAGAATAGCACGCAAATGTGTTCCAAAGTTCTATTGCCAACTTCAGTTTGTCCATCCGTTTGAGGATGACAAGTAGTAGAAAACAACAATTTTGTGCAAGTTTAGCCCATAAAGTATTCCAAAAGTAACTCAAGAATTTAACATCGCGACCAGAAACAATAGTCCTAGGCTTTCCATGCAACCTAACGACTTCTCTAAATAACAAATCCGCTATGTTTGAAGTATCATCGGTTTTATGACAAACTATAAAATGTGCCATCTTAGAAAATCTATCCACAACAACAAAATAGAATCCCTCCCCTTCTTAGTCCTATGCAACCCCAAAATAAAGTCCATAGAAATGTCAATCCAAGTTCTTTTTAAGAATAGCACGCAAAAGTGTTCCCAAAGTTCTATTGACAACTTCAGTTTGTCCATCCGTTTGAGCATGACAAGTAGTAGAAAACAACAATTTTTTGCCAAGTTTAGCCCATAAAGTATTCCAAAAGTAATCAAGAATTTAACATCGCGACCATAAACAATAGTCCTAGGCATGCCATGCAACCTAACGACTTCTCTAAAGAACAAATCCGCAATGTTTGAAGCATCATGGGTTTTATGACAAGCTATAAAATGTGCAATCTTAGAGAATCTATCCACAACAACAAAAATAGAATCCCTCCCCTTCTTAGTCCTAGGCAACCCCAAAATAAAGTCCATAGAAATGTCAATCCAAGTTCTTTTTAAGAATTGCACGCAAAAGTGTTCCCAATTTCTATTGACAACTTCAGTTTGTCCATCCGTTTGAGGATGACAAGTAGTAGAAAACAACAATTTTGTGCCAAGTTTAGCCCATAAAGTATTCCAAAAGTAACTCAAAAATTTAACATTGCGACCAGAAACAATAGTCCTAGGCATGCCATGCAACCTAGCGACTTCTTTAAAGAACAAGTCCGCAATATTTGAAGCATCATCGGTTTTATGACAAGCTATAAATGTACCATCTTAGAGATTCTATCCACAACAACAAAAATAGAATCCCTCCCCTTCTTAGTCCTAGGCAACCCCAAAATAAAGTCCATAGAAATGTCAATCCAAGTTCTTTTTAAGAATAGCACGCAAAAGTGTTCCCAAAGTTCTATTGACAACTTCAGTTTGTCCATCCGTTTGAGCATGACAAGTAGTAGAAAACAACAATTTTTTGCCAAGTTTAGCCCATAAAGTATTCCAAAAGTAAATCAAGAATTTAACATCGCGACCATAAACAATAGTCCTAGGCATGCCATGCAACCTAACGACTTCTCTAAAGAACAAATCCGCAATGTTTGAAGCATCATGGGTTTTATGACAAGCTATAAAATGTGCAATCTTAGAGAATCTATCCACAACAACAAAAATAGAATCCCTCCCCTTCTTAGTCCTAGGCAACCCCAAAATAAAGTCCATAGAAATGTCAATCCAAGTTCTTTTTAAGAATTGCACGCAAAAGTGTTCCCAATTTCTATTGACAACTTCAGTTTGTCCATCCGTTTGAGGATGACAAGTAGTAGAAAACAACAATTTTGTGCCAAGTTTAGCCCATAAAGTATTCCAAAAGTAACTCAAGAATTTAACATCGCGACCAGAAACAATAGTCCTAGGCTTTCCATGCAACCTAACGACTTCTCTAAATAACAAATCCGCTATGTTTGAAGTATCATCGGTTTTATGACAAACTATAAAATGTGCCATCTTAGAAAATCTATCCACAACAACAAAAATAGAATCCCTCCCCTTCTTAGTCCTATGCAACCCCAAAATAAAGTCCATAGAAATGTCAATCCAAGTTCTTTTTAAGAATAGCACGCAAAAGTGTTCCCAAAGTTCTATTGACAACTTCAGTTTGTCCATCCGTTTGAGCATGACATGTAGTAGAAAACAACAATTTTTTGCCAAGTTTAGCCCATAAAGTATTCCAAAAGTAACTCAAGAATTTAACATCGCGACCAGAAACAATAGTCCTAGGGATGCCATGCAACCTAACGACTTCTCTAAAGAACAAATCCGCAATGTTTGAAGCATCATGGGTTTTATGACAAGCTATAAAATGTGCCATCTTAGAGAATCTATCCACAACAACAAAAATAGAATCCCTCCCCTTCTTAGTCCTATGCAACCCCAAAATAAAGTCCATAGAAATGTCAATTAAAGTTCTTTTTAAGAATAGCACGCAAATGTGTTCCCAAAGTTCTATTGCCAACTTCAGTTTGTCCATCCGTTTGAGGATGACAAGTAGTAGAAAACAACAATTTTGTGCCAAGTTTAGCCCATAAAGTATTCCAAAAGTAACTCAAGAATTTAACATCGCGACCAGAAACAATAGTCCTAGGCTTTCCATGCAACCTAACGACTTCTCTAAATAACAAATCCGCTATGTTTGAAGTATCATCGGTTTTATGACAACTATAAAATGTGCCATCTTAGAAAATCTATCCACAACAACAAAAATAGAATCCCTCCCCTTCTTAGTCCTATGCAACCCCAAAATAAAGTCCATAGAAATGTCAATCCAAGTTCTTTTAAGAATAGCACGCAAAAGTGTTCCCAAAGTTCTATTGACAACTTCAGTTTGTCCATCCGTTTGAGCATGACAAGTAGTAGAAAACAACAATTTTTTGCCAAGTTTAGCCCATAAAGTATTCCAAAAGTAAATCAAGAATTTAACATCGCGACCATAAACAATAGTCCTAGGCATGCCATGCAACCTAACGACTTCTCTAAAGAACAAATCCGCAATGTTTGAAGCATCATGGGTTTTATGACAAGCTATAAAATGTGCAATCTTAGAGAATCTATCCACAACAACAAAAATAGAATCCCTCCCCTTCTTAGTCCTAGGCAACCCCAAAATAAAGTCCATAGAAATGTCAATCCAAGTTCTTTTTAAGAATTGCACGCAAAAGTGTTCCCAATTTCTATTGACAACTTCAGTTTGTCCATCCGTTTGAGGATGACAAGTAGTAGAAAACAACAATTTTGTGCCAAGTTTAGCCCATAAAGTATTCCAAAAGTAACTCAAAAATTTAACATCGCGACCAGAAACAATAGTCCTAGGCATGCCATGCAACCTAGCGACTTCTTTAAAGAACAAGTCCGCAATATTTGAAGCATCATCGGTTTTATGACAAGCTATAAAATGTACCATCTTAGAGATTCTATCCACAACAACAAAAATAGAATCCCTCCCCTTCTTAGTCCTAGGCAACCCCAAAATAAAGTCCATAGAAATGTCAATCCAAGTTCTTTTTAAGAATAGCACGCAAAAGTGTTCCCAAAGTTCTATTGACAACTTCAGTTTGTCCATCCGTTTGAGCATGACAAGTAGTAGAAAACAACAATTTGTGCCAGTTTAGCCCATAAAGTATTCCAAAAGTAACTCAAGAATTTAACATCGCGACCAGAAACAATAGTCCTAGGGATGCCATGCAACCTAACGACTTCTCTAAAGAACAAATCCGCAATGTTTGAAGCATCATGGGTTTTATGACAAGCTATAAAATGTGCCATCTTAGAGAATCTATCCACAACAACAAAAATAGAATCCCTCCCCTTCTTAGTCCTATGCAACCCCAAAATAAAGTCCATAGAAATGTCAATTAAAGTTCTTTTTAAGAATAGCACGCAAATGTGTTCCCAAAGTTCTATTGCCAACTTCAGTTTGTCCATCCGTTTGAGGATGACAAGTAGTAGAAAACAACAATTTTGTTGCAAGTTTAGCACATAAAGTCTTCCAAAAGTAACTCAATAATTTAACGTCGCGACCAGAAAACAATAGTCCTAGGCATGCCATGCAACCTAACGACTTCTCTAAAGAACAAATCCGCAATGTTTGAAGCATCATTGGTTTTATGACAAGTTATAAATATGCCATCTTAGAGAATCTATCCACAACAACAAATATAGAATCCCTCCAATTCTTAGTCCTAGGCAACCCCAAAATAAATTCCATAGAAATGTCAATCCAAGTTCTTTTTAAGAATAGCACGCAAAAGTGTTCCCAAAGTTCTATTGACAACTTCAGTTTGTCCATCCGTTTGAGGATGACAAGTAGTAGAAAACAACAATTTTGTGCCAAGGTTAGCCCATAAAGTATTCCAAAAGTAACTCAAGAATTTAACATCGCGACCAGAAACAATAGTCCTAGGGATGCCATGCAACCTAACGACTTCTCTAAAGAACAAATCCGCAATGTTTGAAGCATCATGGGTTTTATGACAAGCTATAAAATGTGCCATCTTAGAGAATCTATCCACAACAACAAAAATAGAATCCCTCCCCTTCTTAGTCCTAGGCAACCCCAAAATAAAGTCCATAGAAATGTCAATCCAAGTTCTTTTTAAGAATTGCACGCAAAAGTGTTCCCAATTTCTATTGACAACTTCAGTTTGTCCATCCGTTTGAGGATGACAAGTAGTAGAAAACAACAATTTTGTGCCAAGTTTAGCCCATAAATTATTCCAAAAGTAACTCAAGAATTTAACATCGCTACCAGAAACAATGTTTGAAGCATCATCGGTTTTATGACAAGCTATAAAATGTGCCATCTTAGAGAATCTATCCACAACAACAAAAATAGAATCCCTCCCCTTCTTAGTCCTATGCAACCCCAAAATAAAGTCCATAGAAATGTCAATTAAAGTTCTTTTAAGAATAGCACGCAAATGTGTTCCCAAAGTTCTATTGCCAACTTCAGTTGTCCATCCGTTTGAGGATGACAAGTAGTAGAAAACAACAATTTTGTGCCAAGTTTAGCCCATAAGTATTCCAAAAGTAAATCAAGAATTTAACATCGCGACCATAAACAATAGTCCTAGGCATGCCATGAACCTAACGACTTCTCTAAAGAACAAATCCGCAATGTTTGAAGCATCATGGGTTTTATGACAAGCTATAAAATGTACCATCTTAGAGAATCTATCCACAACAACAAAAATAGAATCCCTCCACTTCTTAGTCCTAGGCAACCCCAAAATAAAGTCCATAGAAATGTCAATCCAAGTTCTTTTTAAGAATAGCACGCAAAAGTGTTCCCAAAGTTCTATTGACAACTTCAGTTTGTCCATCCGTTTGAGGATGACAAGTAGTAGAAAACAACAATTTTGTGCCAAGTTTAGCCCATAAAGTATTCCAAAAGTAACTCAAGAATTTAACATCGCGACCAGAAACAATAGTCCTAGGCTTTCCATGCAACCTAACGACTTCTCTAAATAACAAATCCGCATATGTTTGAAGCATCATCGGTTTTATGACAACTATAAAATGTGTCCATCTTAGAAATCTATCCACAACAACAAAAATAGAATCCCTCCCCTTCTTAGTCCTATACAACCCCAAAATAAAGTCCATAGAAATGTCAATGCAAGTTCTTTTTAAGAATAGCACGCAAAAGTGTTCCCAAAGTTCTATTGACAACTTCAGTTTGTCCATCCGTTTGAGGATGACAAGTAGTAGAAAACAACGATTTTGTGCCAAGTTTAGCCCATAAAGTATTCCAAAAGTAACTCAAGAATTTAACATCATCGACCAGAAACAATAGTCCTAGGCTTTCCATGCAACCTAACGACTTCTCTAAATAACAAATCCGCTATGTTTAAAGTATCATCGGTTTTATGACAAACTATAAAATGTGCCATCTTAGAAAATCTATCCATAACAACAAAAATAGAATCCCTCCCCTTCTTAGTCCTATGCAACCCCAAAATAAAGTCCATAGAAATGTCAATCCAAGTTCTTTTTTAGAATAGCACGCAAAAGTGTTCCCAAAGTTCTATTGACAACTTCAGTTTGTCCATCCGTTTGAGCATGACAAGTAGTAGAAAACAACAATTTTGTGCCAAGTTTAGCCTGTAAAGTATTCCAAAAGTAAATCAAGAATTTAACATCGCGACCATAAACAATAGTCCTAGGCATGCCATGCAACCTAACGACTTCTCTAAAGAACAAATTCGCAATGTTTGAAGCATCATGGGCTTTATGACAAGCTATAAAATGTACCATCTTAGAGAATCTATCCACAACAACAAAAATAGAATCCCTCCACTTCTTAGTCCTAGGCAACCCCAAAATAAAGTCCATAGAAATGTCAATCCAAGTTCTTTTAAGAATAGCACGCAAAAGTGTTCCCAATGTTCTATTGACTACTTCAGTTTGTCCATCCGTTTGAGGATGACAAGTAGTAGAAAACAACAATTTTGTGCCAAGTTTAGCCCATAAAGTATTCCAAAAGTAACTCAAGAATTTAACATCGCGACCAGAAACAATAGTCCTAGGCTTTCCATGCAACCTAACGACTTCTCTAAATAACAAATCCGCTATGTTTGAAGCGTCATCGGTTTTATGACAAACTATAAAATGTGTCATCTTAGAAAATCTATCCACAACAACAAAAATAGAATCCCTCCCCTTCTTAGTCCTATACAACCCCAAAATAAAGTCCATAGAAATGTCAATTTAAGTTCTTTTTAAGAATAGCACGCAAAAGTGTTCCCAAAGTTCTATTGACAACTTCAGTTTGTCCATCCGTTTGAGGATGACAAGTAGTAGAAAACAACGATTTTGTGCCAAGTTTAGCCCATAAAGTATTCCAAAAGTAACTCAAGAATTTAACATCGCGACCAGAAACAATAGTCCTAGGCATTCCATGCAACCTAACGACTTCTCTAAATAACAAATCCGCTATGTTTCAAGTATCATCGGTTTTATGACAAACTATAAAATGTGCCATCTTAGAAAATCTATCCACAACAACAAAAATAGAATCCCTCCCCTTCTTAGTCCTATGCAACCCCAAAATAAAGTCCATAGAAATGTCAATCTAAGTTCTTTTTAAGAATAGCACGCAAAAGTGTTCCCAAAGTTCTATTGACAACTTCAGTTTGTCCATCCGTTTGAGGATGACAAGTAGTAGAAAACAACAATTTTGTGCCAAGTTTAGCCCATAAAGTATTCCAAAAGTAACTCAAGAATTTAACATCGCGACCATAAACAATAGTCCTAGGCATGCCATGCAACCTAACGACTTCTCTAAAGAACAAATCCGCAATGTTTGAAGCATCATCGGTTTTATGACAAGCTATAAAATGTGCCATCTTAGAGAATCTATCCACAACAACAAAAATAGAATCCCTCCCCTTCTTAGTCCTAGGCAACCCCAAAATAAAGTCCATAGAAATGTCAATCCAAGTTCTTTTTTAGAATTGCACGCAAAAGTGTTCCCAAAGTTCTATTGACAACTTCAGTTTGTCCATCCGTTTGAGATGACAAGTAGTAGAAAACAACAATT
The DNA here is from genome assembly GCF_022965805.1 of Primulina eburnea. NCBI lineage: Eukaryota > Viridiplantae > Streptophyta > Magnoliopsida > Lamiales > Gesneriaceae > Primulina > Primulina eburnea. The sequence goes on from NW_027331547.1 coordinate 247,396, forward strand.
TTGTGCCAAGTTTAGCCCATAAAGTATTCCAAAAGTAACTCAAGAATTTAACATCGCGACCAGAAACAATAGTCCTAGGCATGCCATGCAACCTAACGACTTCTCTAAAGAACAAAGTCCGCAATGTTTGAAGCATCATCGGTTTTATGACAAGCTATAAAATGTACCATCTTAGAGATCTATCCACAACAACAAAAATAGAATCCCTCCCCTTCTTAGTCCTAGGCAACCCCAAAATAAAGTCCATAGAAATGTCAATCCAAGTTCTTTTTAAGAATAGCACGCAAAAGTGTTCCCAAAGTTCTATTGACAACTTCAGTTTGTCCATCCGTTTGAGCATGACAAGTAGTAGAAAACAACAATTTTGTGCCAAGTTTAGCCCATAAAGTATTCCAAAAGTAACTCAAGAATTTAACATCGCGACCAGAAACAATAGTCCTAGGGATGCCATGCAACCTAACGACTTCTCTAAAGAACAAATCCGCAATGTTTGAAGCATCATGGGTTTTATGACAAGCTATAAAATGTGCCATCTTAGAGAATCTATCCACAACAACAAAAATAGAATCCCTCCCCTTCTTAGTCCTATGCAACCCCAAAATAAAGTCCATAGAAATGTCAATTAAAGTTCTTTTTAAGAATAGCACGCAAATGTGTTCCCAAAGTTCTATTGCCAACTTCAGTTTGTCCATCCGTTTGAGGATGACAAGTAGTAGAAAACAACAATTTTGTGCCAAGTTTAGCCCATAAAGTATTCCAAAAGTAACTCAAGAATTTAACATCGCGACCAGAAACAATAGTCCTAGGCTTTCCATGCAACCTAACGACTTCTCTAAATAACAAATCCGCTATGTTTGAAGTATCATCGGTTTTATGACAAACTATAAAATGTGCCATCTTAGAAAATCTATCCACAACAACAAAAATAGAATCCCTCCCCTTCTTAGTCCTATGCAACCCCAAAATAAAGTCCATAGAAATGTCAATCCAAGTTCTTTTTAAGAATAGCACGCAAAAGTGTTCCCAAAGTTCTATTGACAACTTCAGTTTGTCCATCCGTTTGAGCATGACAAGTAGTAGAAAACAACAATTTTTTGCCAAGTTTAGCCCATAAAGTATTCCAAAAGTAAATCAAGAATTTAACATCGCGACCATAAACAATAGTCCTAGGCATGCCATGCAACCTAACGACTTCTCTAAAGAACAAATCCGCAATGTTTGAAGCATCATGGGTTTTATGACAAGCTATAAAATGTGCAATCTTAGAGAATCTATCCACAACAACAAAAATAGAATCCCTCCCCTTCTTAGTCCTAGGCAACCCCAAAATAAAGTCCATAGAAATGTCAATCCAAGTTCTTTTTAAGAATTGCACGCAAAAGTGTTCCCAATTTCTATTGACAACTTCAGTTTGTCCATCCGTTTGAGGATGACAAGTAGTAGAAAACAACAATTTTGTGCCAAGTTTAGCCCATAAAGTATTCCAAAAGTAACTCAAAAATTTAACATCGCGACCAGAAACAATAGTCCTAGGCATGCCATGCAACCTAGCGACTTCTTTAAAGAACAAGTCCGCAATATTTGAAGCATCATCGGTTTTATGACAAGCTATAAAATGTACCATCTTAGAGATTCTATCCACAACAACAAAAATAGAATCCCTCCCCTTCTTAGTCCTAGGCAACCCCAAAATAAAGTCCATAGAAATGTCAATCCAAGTTCTTTTTAAGAATAGCACGCAAAAGTGTTCCCAAAGTTCTATTGACAACTTCAGTTTGTCCATCCGTTTGAGCATGACAAGTAGTAGAAAACAACAATTTTGTGCCAAGTTTAGCCCATAAAGTATTCCAAAAGTAACTCAAGAATTTAACATCGCGACCAGAAACAATAGTCCTAGGGATGCCATGCAACCTAACGACTTCTCTAAAGAACAAATCCGCAATGTTTGAAGCATCATGGGTTTTATGACAAGCTATAAAATGTGCCATCTTAGAGAATCTATCCACAACAACAAAAATAGAATCCCTCCCCTTCTTAGTCCTATGCAACCCCAAAATAAAGTCCATAGAAATGTCAATTAAAGTTCTTTTTAAGAATAGCACGCAAATGTGTTCCCAAAGTTCTATTGCCAACTTCAGTTTGTCCATCCGTTTGAGGATGACAAGTAGTAGAAAACAACAATTTTGTTGCAAGTTTAGCACATAAAGTCTTCCAAAAGTAACTCAATAATTTAACGTCGCGACCAGAAAACAATAGTCCTAGGCATGCCATGCAACCTAACGACTTCTCTAAAGAACAAATCCGCAATGTTTGAAGCATCATTGGTTTTATGACAAGTTATAAAATATGCCATCTTAGAGAATCTATCCACAACAACAAATATAGAATCCCTCCAATTCTTAGTCCTAGGCAACCCCAAAATAAATTCCATAGAAATGTCAATCCAAGTTCTTTTTAAGAATAGCACGCAAAAGTGTTCCCAAAGTTCTATTGACAACTTCAGTTTGTCCATCCGTTTGAGGATGACAAGTAGTAGAAAACAACAATTTTGTGCCAAGGTTAGCCCATAAAGTATTCCAAAAGTAACTCAAGAATTTAACATCGCGACCAGAAACAATAGTCCTAGGGATGCCATGCAACCTAACGACTTCTCTAAAGAACAAATCCGCAATGTTTGAAGCATCATGGGTTTTATGACAAGCTATAAAATGTGCCATCTTAGAGAATCTATCCACAACAACAAAAATAGAATCCCTCCCCTTCTTAGTCCTAGGCAACCCCAAAATAAAGTCCATAGAAATGTCAATCCAAGTTCTTTTTAAGAATTGCACGCAAAAGTGTTCCCAATTTCTATTGACAACTTCAGTTTGTCCATCCGTTTGAGGATGACAAGTAGTAGAAAACAACAATTTTGTGCCAAGTTTAGCCCATAAATTATTCCAAAAGTAACTCAAGAATTTAACATCGCTACCAGAAACAATGTTTGAAGCATCATCGGTTTTATGACAAGCTATAAAATGTGCCATCTTAGAGAATCTATCCACAACAACAAAAATAGAATCCCTCCCCTTCTTAGTCCTATGCAACCCCAAAATAAAGTCCATAGAAATGTCAATTAAAGTTCTTTTTAAGAATAGCACGCAAATGTGTTCCCAAAGTTCTATTGCCAACTTCAGTTTGTCCATCCGTTTGAGGATGACAAGTAGTAGAAAACAACAATTTTGTGCCAAGTTTAGCCCATAAAGTATTCCAAAAGTAAATCAAGAATTTAACATCGCGACCATAAACAATAGTCCTAGGCATGCCATGGAACCTAAAGACTTCTCTAAAGAACAAATCCGCAATGTTTGAAGCATCATGGGTTTTTTGACAAGCTATAAAATGTACCATCTTAGAGAATATATCCACAACAACAAAAATAGAATCCCTCCACTTCTTAGTCCTAGGCAACCCCAAAATAAAGTCCATAGAAATGTCAATCCAAGTTCTTTTTAAGAATAGCACGCAAAAGTGTTCCCAAAGTTCTATTGACAACTTCAGTTTGTCCATCCGTTTGAGGATGACAAGTAGTAGAAAACAACAATTTTGTGCCAAGTTTAGCCCATAAAGTATTCCAAAAGTAACTCAAGAATTTAACATCGCGACCAGAAACAATAGTCCTAGGCTTTCCATGCAACCTAACGACTTCTCTAAATAACAAATCCGCTATGTTTGAAGCATCATCGGTTTTATGACAAACTATAAAATGTGTCATCTTAGAAAATCTATCCACAACAACAAAAATAGAATCCCTCCCCTTCTTAGTCCTATACAACCCCAAAATAAAGTCCATAGAAATGTCAATGCAAGTTCTTTTTAAGAATAGCACGCAAAAGTGTTCCCAAAGTTCTATTGACAACTTCAGTTTGTCCATCCGTTTGAGGATGACAAGTAGTAGAAAACAACGATTTTGTGCCAAGTTTAGCCCATAAAGTATTCCAAAAGTAACTCAAGAATTTAACATCATGACCAGAAACAATAGTCCTAGGCTTTCCATGCAACCTAACGACTTCTCTAAATAACAAATCCGCTATGTTTAAAGTATCATCGGTTTTATGACAAACTATAAAATGTGCCATCTTAGAAAATCTATCCATAACAACAAAAATAGAATCCCTCCCCTTCTTAGTCCTATGCAACCCCAAAATAAAGTCCATAGAAATGTCAATCCAAGTTCTTTTTTAGAATAGCACGCAAAAGTGTTCCCAAAGTTCTATTGACAACTTCAGTTTGTCCATCCGTTTGAGCATGACAAGTAGTAGAAAACAACAATTTTGTGCCAAGTTTAGCCTGTAAAGTATTCCAAAAGTAAATCAAGAATTTAACATCGCGACCATAAACAATAGTCCTAGGCATGCCATGCAACCTAACGACTTCTCTAAAGAACAAATTCGCAATGTTTGAAGCATCATGGGCTTTATGACAAGCTATAAAATGTACCATCTTAGAGAATCTATCCACAACAACAAAAATAGAATCCCTCCACTTCTTAGTCCTAGGCAACCCCAAAATAAAGTCCATAGAAATGTCAATCCAAGTTCTTTTTAAGAATAGCACGCAAAAGTGTTCCCAATGTTCTATTGACTACTTCAGTTTGTCCATCCGTTTGAGGATGACAAGTAGTAGAAAACAACAATTTTGTGCCAAGTTTAGCCCATAAAGTATTCCAAAAGTAACTCAAGAATTTAACATCGCGACCAGAAACAATAGTCCTAGGGATGCCATGCAACCTAACGACTTCTCTAAAGAACAAATCCGCAATGTTTGAAGCATCATGGGTTTTATGACAAGCTATAAAATGTGCCATCTTAGAGAATCTATCCACAACAACAAAAATAGAATCCCTCCCCTTCTTAGTCCTATGCAACCCCAAAATAAAGTCCATAGAAATGTCAATTAAAGTTCTTTTTAAGAATAGCACGCAAATGTGTTCCCAAAGTTCTATTGCCAACTTCAGTTTGTCCATCCGTTTGAGGATGACAAGTAGTAGAAAACAACAATTTTGTGCCAAGTTTAGCCCATAAAGTATTCCAAAAGTAACTCAAGAATTTAACATCGCGACCAGAAACAATAGTCCTAGGCTTTCCATGCAACCTAACGACTTCTCTAAATAACAAATCCGCTATGTTTGAAGTATCATCGGTTTTATGACAAACTATAAAATGTGCCATCTTAGAAAATCTATCCACAACAACAAAAATAGAATCCCTCCCCTTCTTAGTCCTATGCAACCCCAAAATAAAGTCCATAGAAATGTCAATCCAAGTTCTTTTTAAGAATAGCACGCAAAAGTGTTCCCAAAGTTCTATTGACAACTTCAGTTTGTCCATCCGTTTGAGCATGACAAGTAGTAGAAAACAACAATTTTTTGCCAAGTTTAGCCCATAAAGTATTCCAAAAGTAAATCAAGAATTTAACATCGCGACCATAAACAATAGTCCTAGGCATGCCATGCAACCTAACGACTTCTCTAAAGAACAAATCCGCAATGTTTGAAGCATCATGGGTTTTATGACAAGCTATAAAATGTGCAATCTTAGAGAATCTATCCACAACAACAAAAATAGAATCCCTCCCCTTCTTAGTCCTAGGCAACCCCAAAATAAAGTCCATAGAAATGTCAATCCAAGTTCTTTTTAAGAATTGCACGCAAAAGTGTTCCCAATTTCTATTGACAACTTCAGTTTGTCCATCCGTTTGAGGATGACAAGTAGTAGAAAACAACAATTTTGTGCCAAGTTTAGCCCATAAAGTATTCCAAAAGTAACTCAAAAATTTAACATCGCGACCAGAAACAATAGTCCTAGGCATGCCATGCAACCTAGCGACTTCTTTAAAGAACAAGTCCGCAATATTTGAAGCATCATCGGTTTTATGACAAGCTATAAAATGTACCATCTTAGAGATTCTATCCACAACAACAAAAATAGAATCCCTCCCCTTCTTAGTCCTAGGCAACCCCAAAATAAAGTCCATAGAAATGTCAATCCAAGTTCTTTTTAAGAATAGCACGCAAAAGTGTTCCCAAAGTTCTATTGACAACTTCAGTTTGTCCATCCGTTTGAGCATGACAAGTAGTAGAAAACAACAATTTTGTGCCAAGTTTAGCCCATAAAGTATTCCAAAAGTAACTCAAGAATTTAACATCGCGACCAGAAACAATAGTCCTAGGGATGCCATGCAACCTAACGACTTCTCTAAAGAACAAATCCGCAATGTTTGAAGCATCATGGGTTTTATGACAAGCTATAAAATGTGCCATCTTAGAGAATCTATCCACAACAACAAAAATAGAATCCCTCCCCTTCTTAGTCCTATGCAACCCCAAAATAAAGTCCATAGAAATGTCAATTAAAGTTCTTTTTAAGAATAGCACGCAAATGTGTTCCCAAAGTTCTATTGCCAACTTCAGTTTGTCCATCCGTTTGAGGATGACAAGTAGTAGAAAACAACAATTTTGTTGCAAGTTTAGCACATAAAGTCTTCCAAAAGTAACTCAATAATTTAACGTCGCGACCAGAAAACAATAGTCCTAGGCATGCCATGCAACCTAACGACTTCTCTAAAGAACAAATCCGCAATGTTTGAAGCATCATTGGTTTTATGACAAGTATAAAATATGCCATCTTAGAGAATCTATCCACAACAACAAATATAGAATCCCTCCAATTCTTAGTCCTAGGCAACCCCAAAATAAATTCCATAGAAATGTCAATCCAAGTTCTTTTTAAGAATAGCACGCAAAAGTGTTCCCAAAGTTCTATTGACAACTTCAGTTTGTCCATCCGTTTGAGGATGACAAGTAGTAGAAAACAACAATTTTGTGCCAAGGTTAGCCCATAAAGTATTCCAAAAGTAACTCAAGAATTTAACATCGCGACCAGAAACAATAGTCCTAGGGATGCCATGCAACCTAACGACTTCTCTAAAGAACAAATCCGCAATGTTTGAAGCATCATGGGTTTTATGACAAGCTATAAAATGTGCCATCTTAGAGAATCTATCCACAACAACAAAAATAGAATCCCTCCCCTTCTTAGTCCTAGGCAACCCCAAAATAAAGTCCATAGAAATGTCAATCCAAGTTCTTTTTAAGAATTGCACGCAAAAGTGTTCCCAATTTCTATTGACAACTTCAGTTTGTCCATCCGTTTGAGGATGACAAGTAGTAGAAAACAACAATTTTGTGCCAAGTTTAGCCCATAAATTATTCCAAAAGTAACTCAAGAATTTAACATCGCTACCAGAAACAATGTTTGAAGCATCATCGGTTTTATGACAAGCTATAAAATGTGCCATCTTAGAGAATCTATCCACAACAACAAAAATAGAATCCCTCCCCTTCTTAGTCCTATGCAACCCCAAAATAAAGTCCATAGAAATGTCAATTAAAGTTCTTTTTAAGAATAGCACGCAAATGTGTTCCCAAAGTTCTATTGCCAACTTCAGTTTGTCCATCCGTTTGAGGATGACAAGTAGTAGAAAACAACAATTTTGTGCCAAGTTTAGCCCATAAAGTATTCCAAAAGTAAATCAAGAATTTAACATCGCGACCATAAACAATAGTCCTAGGCATGCCATGGAACCTAAAGACTTCTCTAAAGAACAAATCCGCAATGTTTGAAGCATCATGGGTTTTTTGACAAGCTATAAAATGTACCATCTTAGAGAATATATCCACAACAACAAAAATAGAATCCCTCCACTTCTTAGTCCTAGGCAACCCCAAAATAAAGTCCATAGAAATGTCAATCCAAGTTCTTTTTAAGAATAGCACGCAAAAGTGTTCCCAAAGTTCTATTGACAACTTCAGTTTGTCCATCCGTTTGAGGATGACAAGTAGTAGAAAACAACAATTTTGTGCCAAGTTTAGCCCATAAAGTATTCCAAAAGTAACTCAAGAATTTAACATCGCGACCAGAAACAATAGTCCTAGGCTTTCCATGCAACCTAACGACTTCTCTAAATAACAAATCCGCTATGTTTGAAGCATCATCGGTTTTATGACAAACTATAAAATGTGTCATCTTAGAAAATCTATCCACAACAACAAAAATAGAATCCCTCCCCTTCTTAGTCCTATACAACCCCAAAATAAAGTCCATAGAAATGTCAATGCAAGTTCTTTTTAAGAATAGCACGCAAAAGTGTTCCCAAAGTTCTATTGACAACTTCAGTTTGTCCATCCGTTTGAGGATGACAAGTAGTAGAAAACAACGATTTTGTGCCAAGTTTAGCCCATAAAGTATTCCAAAAGTAACTCAAGAATTTAACATCATGACCAGAAACAATAGTCCTAGGCTTTCCATGCAACCTAACGACTTCTCTAAATAACAAATCCGCTATGTTTAAAGTATCATCGGTTTTATGACAAACTATAAAATGTGCCATCTTAGAAAATCTATCCATAACAACAAAAATAGAATCCCTCCCCTTCTTAGTCCTATGCAACCCCAAAATAAAGTCCATAGAAATGTCAATCCAAGTTCTTTTTAGAATAGCACGCAAAAGTGTTCCCAAAGTTCTATTGACAACTTCAGTTTGTCCATCCGTTTGAGCATGACAAGTAGTAGAAAACAACAATTTTGTGCCAAGTTTAGCCTGTAAAGTATTCCAAAAGTAAATCAAGAATTTAACATCGCGACCATAAACAATAGTCCTAGGCATGCCATGCAACCTAACGACTTCTCTAAAGAACAAATTCGCAATGTTTGAAGCATCATGGGCTTTATGACAAGCTATAAAATGTACCATCTTAGAGAATCTATCCACAACAACAAAAATAGAATCCCTCCACTTCTTAGTCCTAGGCAACCCCAAAATAAAGTCCATAGAAATGTCAATCCAAGTTCTTTTTAAGAATAGCACGCAAAAGTGTTCCCAATGTTCTATTGACTACTTCAGTTTGTCCATCCGTTTGAGGATGACAAGTAGTAGAAAACAACAATTTTGTGCCAAGTTTAGCCCATAAAGTATTCCAAAAGTAACTCAAGAATTTAACATCGCGACCAGAAACAATAGTCCTAGGCTTTCCATGCAACCTAACGACTTCTCTAAATAACAAATCCGCTATGTTTGAAGCGTCATCGGTTTTATGACAAACTATAAAATGTGTCATCTTAGAAAATCTATCCACAACAACAAAAATAGAATCCCTCCCCTTCTTAGTCCTATACAACCCCAAAATAAAGTCCATAGAAATGTCAATGTAAGTTCTTTTTAAGAATAGCACGCAAAAGTGTTCCCAAAGTTCTATTGACAACTTCAGTTTGTCCATCCGTTTGAGGATGACAAGTAGTAGAAAACAACGATTTTGTGCCAAGTTTAGCCCATAAAGTATTCCAAAAGTAACTCAAGAATTTAACATCGCGACCAGAAACAATAGTCCTAGGCATTCCATGCAACCTAACGACTTCTCTAAATAACAAATCCGCTATGTTTCAAGTATCATCGGTTTTATGACAAACTATAAAATGTGCCATCTTAGAAAATCTATCCACAACAACAAAAATAGAATCCCTCCCCTTCTTAGTCCTATGCAACCCCAAAATAAAGTCCATAGAAATGTCAATCTAAGTTCTTTTTAAGAATAGCACGCAAAAGTGTTCCCAAAGTTCTATTGACAACTTCAGTTTGTCCATCCGTTTGAGCATGACAAGTAGTAGAAAACAACAATTTTTTGCCAAGTTTAGCCCATAAAGTATTCCAAAAGTAAATCAAGAATTTAACATCGCGACCATAAACAATAGTCCTAGGCATGCCATGCAACCTAACGACTTCTCTAAAGAACAAATCCGCAATGTTTGAAGCATCATGGGTTTTATGACAAGCTATAAAATGTGCCATCTTAGAGAATCTATCGACAACAACAAAAATAGAATCCCTCCCCTTCTTAGTCCTAGGCAACCCCAAAATAAAGTCCATAGAAATGTCAATCCAAGTTCTTTTTAAGAATTGCACGCAAAAGTGTTCCCAATTTCTATTGACAACTTCAGTTTGTCCATCCGTTTGAGGATGACAAGTAGTAGAAAACAACAATTTTGTGCCAAGTTTAGCCCATAAAGTATTCCAAAAGTAACTCAAGAATTTAACATCGCGACCAGAAACAATAGTCCTAGGCATGCCATGCAACCTAGCGACTTCTCTAAAGAACAAGTCCGCAATGTTTGAAGCATCATCGGTTTTATGACAAGCTATAAAATGTACCATCTTAGAGATTCTATCCACAACAACAAAAATAGAATCCCTCCCCTTCTTAGTCCTAGGCAACCCCAAAATAAAGTCCATAGAAATGTCAATCCAAGTTCTTTTTAAGAATAGCACGCAAAAGTGTTCCCAAAGTTCTATTGACAACTTCAGTTTGTCCATCCGTTTGAGCATGACAAGTAGTAGAAAACAACAATTTTGTGCCAAGTTTAGCCCATAAAGTATTCCAAAAGTAACTCAAGAATTTAACATCGCGACCAGAAACAATAGTCCTAGGGATGCCATGCAACCTAACGACTTCTCTAAAGAACAAATCCGCAATGTTTGAAGCATCATGGGTTTTATGACAAGCTATAAAATGTGCCATCTTAGAGAATCTATCCACAACAACAAAAATAGAATCCCTCCCCTTCTTAGTCCTATGCAACCCCAAAATAAAGTCCATAGAAATGTCAATTAAAGTTCTTTTTAAGAATAGCACGCAAATGTGTTCCCAAAGTTCTATTGCCAACTTCAGTTTGTCCATCCGTTTGAGGATGACAAGTAGTAGAAAACAACAATTTTGTTGCAAGTTTAGCACATAAAGTCTTCCAAAAGTAACTCAATAATTTAACGTCGCGACCAGAAAACAATAGTCCTAGGCATGCCATGCAACCTAACGACTTCTCTAAAGAACAAATCCGCAATGTTTGAAGCATCATTGGTTTTATGACAAGCTATAAAATATGCCATCTTAGAGAATCTATCCACAACAACAAATATAGAATCCCTCCAATTCTTAGTCCTAGGCAACCCCAAAATAAAGTCCATAGAAATGTCAATCCAAGTTCTTTTTAAGAATAGCACGCAAAAGTGTTCCCAAAGTTCTATTGACAACTTCAGTTTGTCCATCCGTTTGAGGATGACAAGTAGTAGAAAACAACAATTTTGTGCCAAGTTTAGCCCATAAAGTATTCCAAAAGTAACTCAAGAATTTAACATCGCGACCAGAAACAATAGTCCTAGGGATGCCATGCAACCTAACGACTTCTCTAAAGAACAAATCCGCAATGTTTGAAGCATCATGGGTTTTATGACAAGCTATAAAATGTGCCATCTTAGAGAATCTATCCACAACAACAAAAATAGAATCCCTCCCCTTCTTAGTCCTAGGCAACCCCAAAATAAAGTCCATAGAAATGTCAATCCAAGTTCTTTTTAAGAATTGCACGCAAAAGTGTTCCCAATTTCTATTGACAACTTCAGTTTGTCCATCCGTTTGAGGATGACAAGTAGTAGAAAACAACAATTTTGTGCCAAGTTTAGCCCATAAAGTATTCCAAAAGTAACTCAAGAATTTAACATCGCGACCAGAAACAATAGTCCTAGGTATGCCATGCAACCTAGCGACTTCTCTAAAGAACAAGTCCGCAATGTTTGAAGCATCATCGGTTTTATGACAAGCTATAAAATGTACCATCTTAGAGAATCTATCCACAACAACAAAAATAGAATCCCTCCCCTTCTTAGTCCTAGGCAACCCCAAAATAAAGTCCATAGAAATGACAATCCAAGTTCTTTTTAAGAATAGCACGCAAAAGTGTTCCCAAAGTTCTATTGACAACTTCAGTTTGTCCATCCGTTTGAGCATGACAAGTAGTAGAAAACAACAATTTTGTGCCAAGTTTAGCCCATAAAGTATTCCAAAAGTAAATCAAGAATTTAACATCGCGACCATAAACAATAGTCCTAGGCATGCCATGCAACCTAACGACTTCTCTAAAGAACAAATCCGCAATGTTTGAAGCATCATGGGTTTTATGACAAGCTATAAAATGTACCATCTTAGAGAATCTATCCACAACAACAAAAATAGAATCCCTCCACTTCTTAGTCCTAAGCAACCCCAAAATAAAGTCCATAGAAATGTCAATCCAAGTTCTTTTTAAGAATAGCACGCAAAAGTGTTCCCAAAGTTCTATTGACAACTTCAGTTTGTCCATCCGTTTGAGCATGACAAGTAGTAGAAAACAACAATTTTGTGCCAAGTTTAGCCCATAAAGTATTCCAAAAGTAACTCAAGAATTTAACATCGCGACCAGAAACAATAGTCCTAGGGATGTCATGCAACCTAACGACTTCTCTAAAGAACAAATCCGCAATGTTTGAAGCATCATGGGTTTTATGACAAGCTATAAAATGTGCCATCTTAGAGAATCTATCCACAACAACAAAAATAGAATCCCTCCCCTTCTTAGTCCTATGCAACCCCAAAATAAAGTCCATAGAAATGTCAATTAAAGTTCTTTTTAAGAATAGCACGCAAATGTGTTCCCAAAGTTCTATTGCCAACTTAAGTTTGTCCATCCGTTTGAGGATGACAAGTAGTAGAAAACAACAATTTTGTTGCAAGTTTAGCACATAAAGTCTTCCAAAAGTAACTCAATAATTTAACGTCGCGACCAGAAAACAATAGTCCTAGGCATGCCATGCAACCTAACGACTTCTCTAAAGAACAAATCCGCAATGTTTGAAGCATCATTGGTTTTATGACAAGCTATAAAATATGCCATCTTAGAGAATCTATCCACAACAACAAATATAGAATCCCACCAATTCTTAGTCCTAGGCAACCACAAAATAAAGTCCATAGAAATGTCAATCCAAGTTCTTTTTAAGAATAGCACGCAAAAGTGTTCCAAAGTTCTATTGACAACTTCAGTTTGTCCATCCGTTTGAGCATGACAAGTAGTAGAAAACAACAATTTTGTGCCAAGTTTAGCCCATAAAGTATTCCAAAAGTAAATCAAGAATTTAACATCGCGACCATAAACAATAGTCCTAGGCATGCCATGCAACCTAACGACTTCTCTAAAGAACAAATCCGCAATGTTTGAAGCATCATGGGTTTTATGACAAGCTATAAAATGTACCATCTTAGAGAATCTATCCACAACAACAAAAATAGAATCCCTCCACTTCTTAGTCCTAGGCAACCCCAAAATAAAGTCCATAGAAATGTCAATCCAAGTTCTTTTTAAGAATAGCCCGCAAAAGTGTTCCCAAAGTTCTATTGACAACTTCAGTTTGTCCATCCGTTTGAGGATGACAAGTAGTAGAAAACAACAATTTTGTGCCAAGTTTAGCCCATAAAGTATTCCAAAAGTAACTCAAGAATTTAACATCGCGACCAGAAACAATAGTCCTAGGCATGCCATGCAACCTAGCGACTTCTTTAAAGAACAAGTCCGCAATATTTGAAGCATCATCGGTTTTATGACAAGCTATAAAATGTACCATCTTAGAGATTCTATCCACAACAACAAAAATAGAATCCCTCCCCTTCTTAGTCCTAGGCAACCCCAAAATAAAGTCCATAGAAATGTCAATCCAAGTTCTTTTTAAGAATAGCACGCAAAAGTGTTCCCAAAGTTCTATTGACAACTTCAGTTTGTCCATCCGTTTGAGCATGACAAGTAGTAGAAAACAACAATTTTGTGCCAAGTTTAGCCCATAAAGTATTCCAAAAGTAACTCAAGAATTTAACATCGCGACCAGAAACAATAGTCCTAGGGATGCCATGCAACCTAACGACTTCTCTAAAGAACAAATCCGCAATGTTTGAAGCATCATGGGTTTTATGACAAGCTATAAAATGTGCCATCTTAGAGAATCTATCCACAACAACAAAAATAGAATCCCTCCCCTTCTTAGTCCTATGCAACCCCAAAATAAAGTCCATAGAAATGTCAATTAAAGTTCTTTTTAAGAATAGCACGCAAATGTGTTCCCAAAGTTCTATTGCCAACTTCAGTTTGTCCATCGGTTTGAGGATGACAAGTAGTAGAAAACAACAATTTTGTTGCAAGTTTAGCACATAAAGTCTTCCAAAAGTAACTCAATAATTTAACGTCGCGACCAGAAAACAATAGTCCTAGGCATGCCATGCAACCTAACGACTTCTCTAAAGAACAAATCCGCAATGTTTGAAGCATCATTGGTTTTATGACAAGCTATAAAATATGCCATCTTAGAGAATCTATCCACAACAACAAATATAGAATCCCTCCAATTCTTAGTCCTAGGCAACCCCAAAATAAATTCCATAGAAATGTCAATCCAAGTTCTTTTTAAGAATAGCACGCAAAAGTGTTCCCAAAGTTCTATTGACAACTTCAGTTTGTCCATCCGTTTGAGGATGACAAGTAGTAGAAAACAACAATTTTGTGCCAAGTTTAGCCCATAAAGTATTCCAAAAGTAACTCAAGAATTTAACATCGCGACCAGAAACAATAGTCCTAGGGATGCCATGCAACCTAACGACTTCTCTAAAGAACAAATCCGCAATGTTTGAAGAATCATGGGTTTTATGACAAGCTATAAAATGTGCCATCTTAGAGAATCTATCCACAACAACAAAAATAGAATCCCTCCCCTTCTTAGTCCTAGGCAACCCCAAAATAAAGTCCATAGAAATGTCAATCCAAGTTCTTTTTAAGAATTGCACGCAAAAGTGTTCCCAATTTCTATTGACAACTTCAGTTTGTCCATCCGTTTGAGGATGACAAGTAGTAGAAAACAACAATTTTGTGCCAAGTTTAGCCCATAAAGTATTCCAAAAGTAACTCAAGAATTTAACATCGCTACCAGAAACAATGTTTGAAGCATCATCGGTTTTATGACAAGCTATAAATTGTACCATCTTAGAGAATCTATCCACAACAACAAAAATAGAATCCCTCCCCTTCTTAGTCCTAGGCAACCTCAAAATAAAGTCCATAGAAATGTCAATCCAAGTTCTTTTTAAGAATAGCACGCAAAAGTGTTCCCAAAGTTCTATTGACAACTTCAGTTTGTCCATCGGTTTGAGGATGACAAGTAGTAGAAAACAACAATTTTGTTGCAAGTTTAGCACATAAAGTCTTCCAAAAGTAACTCAATAATTTAACGTCGCGACCAGAAAACAATAGTCCTAGGCATGCCATGCAACCTAACGACTTCTCTAAAGAACAAATCCGCAATGTTTGAAGCATCATTGGTTTTATGACAAGCTATAAAATATGCCATCTTAGAGAATCTATCCACAACAACAAATATAGAATCCCTCCAATTCTTAGTCCTAGGCAACCCCAAAATAAAGTCCATAGAAATGTCAATCCAAGTTCTTTTTAAGAATAGCACGCAAAAGTGTTCCCAAAGTTCTATTGACAACTTCAGTTTGTCCATCCGTTTGAGGATGACAAGTAGTAGAAAACAACAATTTTGTGCCAAGTTTATCCCATAAAGTATTCCAAAAGTAACTCAAGAATTTAACATCGCGACCAGAAACAATAGTCCTAGGGATGCCATGCAACCTAACGACTTCTCTAAAGAACAAATCCGCAATGTTTGAAGCATCATGGGTTTTATGACAAGCTATAAAATGTGCCATATTAGAGAATCTATCCACAACAACAAAAATAGAATCCCTCCCCTTCTTAGTCCTAGGCAACCCCAAAATAAAGTCCATAGAAATGTCAATCCAAGTTCTTTTTAAGAATAGCACGCAAAAGTGTTCCCAAAGTTCTATTGGCAACTTCAGTTTGTCCATCTGTTTGAGGATGACAAGTAGTAGAAAACAACAATTTTGTGCCAAGTTTAGCCCATAAAGTATTCCAAAAGTAACTCAAGAATTTAACATCGCGACCAGAAACAATAGTCCTAGGTATGCCATGCAACCTAGCGACTTCTCTAAAGAACAAGTCCGCAATGTTTGAAGCATCATCGGTTTTATGACAAGCTATAAAATGTACCATCTTAGAGAATCTATCCACAACAACAAAAATAGAATCCCTCCCCTTCTTAGTCCTAGGCAACCCCAAAATAAAGTCCATAGAAATGACAATCCAAGTTCTTTTTAAGAATAGCACGCAAAAGTGTTCCCAAAGTTCTATTGACAACTTCAGTTTGTCCATCCGTTTGAGCATGACAAGTAGTAGAAAACAACAATTTTGTGCCAAGTTTAGCCCATAAAGTATTCCAAAAGTAAATCAAGAATTTAACATCGCGACCATAAACAATAGTCCTAGGCATGCCATGCAACCTAACGACTTCTCTAAAGAACAAATCCGCAATGTTTGAAGCATCATGGGTTTTATGACAAGCTATAAAATGTACCATCTTAGAGAATCTATCCACAACAACAAAAATAGAATCCCTCCACTTCTTAGTCCTAAGCAACCCCAAAATAAAGTCCATAGAAATGTCAATCCAAGTTCTTTTTAAGAATAGCACGCAAAAGTGTTCCCAAAGTTCTATTGACAACTTCAGTTTGTCCATCCGTTTGAGCATGACAAGTAGTAGAAAACAACAATTTTGTGCCAAGTTTAGCCCATAAAGTATTCCAAAAGTAACTCAAGAATTTAACATCGCGACCAGAAACAATAGTCCTAGGGATGTCATGCAACCTAACGACTTCTCTAAAGAACAAATCCGCAATGTTTGAAGCATCATGGGTTTTATGACAAGCTATAAAATGTGCCATCTTAGAGAATCTATCCACAACAACAAAAATAGAATCCCTCCCCTTCTTAGTCCTATGCAACCCCAAAATAAAGTCCATAGAAATGTCAATTAAAGTTCTTTTTAAGAATAGCACGCAAATGTGTTCCCAAAGTTCTATTGCCAACTTAAGTTTGTCCATCCGTTTGAGGATGACAAGTAGTAGAAAACAACAATTTTGTTGCAAGTTTAGCACATAAAGTCTTCCAAAAGTAACTCAATAATTTAACGTCGCGACCAGAAAACAATAGTCCTAGGCATGCCATGCAACCTAACGACTTCTCTAAAGAACAAATCCGCAATGTTTGAAGCATCATTGGTTTTATGACAAGCTATAAAATATGCCATCTTAGAGAATCTATCCACAACAACAAATATAGAATCCCTCCAATTCTTAGTCCTAGGCAACCCCAAAATAAAGTCCATAGAAATGTCAATCCAAGTTCTTTTTAAGAATAGCACGCAAAAGTGTTCCCAAAGTTCTATTGACAACTTCAGTTTGTCCATCCGTTTGAGGATGACAAGTAGTAGAAAACAACAATTTTGTGCCAAGTTTAGCCCATAAAGTATTCCAAAAGTAACTCAAGAATTTAACATCGCGACCAGAAACAATAGTCCTAGGGATGCCATGCAACCTAACGACTTCTCTAAAGAACAAATCCGCAATGTTTGAAGCATCATGGGTTTTATGACAAGCTATAAAATGTGCCATCTTAGAGAATCTATCCACAACAACAAAAATAGAATCCCTCCCCTTCTTAGTCCTAGGCAACCCCAAAATAAAGTCCATAGAAATGTCAATCCAAGTTCTTTTTAAGAATTGCACGCAAAAGTGTTCCCAATTTCTATTGACAACTTCAGTTTGTCCATCCGTTTGAGGATGACAAGTAGTAGAAAACAACAATTTTGTGCCAAGTTTAGCCCATAAAGTATTCCAAAAGTAACTCAAGAATTTAACATCGCGACCAGAAACAATAGTCCTAGGCATGCCATGCAACCTAGCGACTTCTCTAAAGGACAAGTCCGCAATGTTTGAAGCATCATCGGTTTTATGACAAGCTATAAAATGTACCATCTTAGAGAATCTATCCACAACAACAAAAATAGAATCCCTCCCCTTCTTAGTCCTAGGCAACCCCAAAATAAAGTCCATAGAAATGTCAATCCAAGTTCTTTTTAAGAATAGCACGCAAAAGTGTTCCCAAAGTTCTATTGACAACTTCAGTTTGTCCATCCGTTTGAGCATGACAAGTAGTAGAAAACAACAATTTTGTGCCAAGTTTAGCCCATAAAGTATTCCAAAAGTAAATCAAGAATTTAACATCGCGACCATAAACAATAGTCCTAGGCATGCCATGCAACCTAACGACTTCTCTAAAGAACAAATCCGCAATGTTTGAAGCATCATGGGTTTTATGACAAGCTATAAAATGTACCATCTTAGAGAATCTATCCACAACAACAAAAATAGAATCCCTCCACTTCTTAGTCCTAGGCAACCCCAAAATAAAGTCCATAGAAATGTCAATCCAAGTTCTTTTTAAGAATAGCCCGCAAAAGTGTTCCCAAAGTTCTATTGACAACTTCAGTTTGTCCATCTGTTTGAGGATGACAAGTAGTAGAAAACAACAATTTTGTGCCAAGTTTAGCCCATAAAGTATTCCAAAAGTAACTCAAGAATTTAACATCGCGACCAGAAACAATAGTCCTAGGCATGCCATGCAACCTAGCGACTTCTTTAAAGAACAAGTCCGCAATATTTGAAGCATCATCGGTTTTATGACAAGCTATAAAATGTACCATCTTAGAGATTCTATCCACAACAACAAAAATAGAATCCCTCCCATTCTTAGTCCTAGGCAACCCCAAAATAAAGTCCACAGAAATGTCAATCCAAGTTCTTTTTAAGAATAGCACGCAAAAGTGTTCCCAAAGTTCTATTGACAACTTCAGTTTGTCCATCCGTTTGAGCATGACAAGTAGTAGAAAACAACAATTTTGTGCCAAGTTTAGCCCATAAAGTATTCCAAAAGTAACTCAAGAATTTAACATCGCGACCAGAAACAATAGTCCTAGGGATGCCATGCAACCTAACGACTTCTCTAAAGAACAAATCCGCAATGTTTGAAGCATCATGGGTTTTATGACAAGCTATAAAATGTGCCATCTTAGAGAATCTATCCACAACAACAAAAATAGAATCCCTCCCCTTCTTAGTCCTATGCAACCCCAAAATAAAGTCCATAGAAATGTCAATTAAAGTTCTTTTTAAGAATAGCACGCAAATGTGTTCCCAAAGTTCTATTGCCAACTTCAGTTTGTCCATCGGTTTGAAGATGACAAGTAGTAGAAAACAACAATTTTGTTGCAAGTTTAGCACATAAAGTCTTCCAAAAGTAACTCAATAATTTAACGTCGCGACCAGAAAACAATAGTCCTAGGCATGCCATGCAACCTAACGACTTCTCTAAAGAACAAATCCGCAATGTTTGAAGCATCATTGGTTTTATGACAAGCTATAAAATATGCCATCTTAGAGAATCTATCCACAACAACAAATATAGAATCCCTCCAATTCTTAGTCCTAGGCAACCCCAAAATAAATTCCATAGAAATGTCAATCCAAGTTCTTTTTAAGAATAGCACGCAAAAGTGTTCCCAAAGTTCTATTGACAACTTCAGTTTGTCCATCCGTTTGAGGATGACAAGTAGTAGAAAACAACAATTTTGTGCCAAGTTTAGCCCATAAATTATTCCAAAAGTAACTCAAGAATTTAACATCGCGACCAGAAACAATAGTCCTAGGGATGCCATGCAACCTAACGACTTCTCTAAAGAACAAATCCGCAATGTTTGAAGAATCATGGGTTTTATGACAAGCTATAAAATGTGCCATCTTAGAGAATCTATCCACAACAACAAAAATAGAATCCCTCCCCTTCTTAGTCCTAGGCAACCCCAAAATAAAGTCCATAGAAATGTCAATCCAAGTTCTTTTTAAGAATTGCACGCAAAAGTGTTCCCAATTTCTATTGACAACTTCAGTTTGTCCATCCGTTTGAGGATGACAAGTAGTAGAAAACAACAATTTTGTGCCAAGTTTAGCCCATAAAGTATTCCAAAAGTAACTCAAGAATTTAACATCGCTACCAGAAACAATGTTTGAAGCATCATCGGTTTTATGACAAGCTATAAAATGTACCATCTTAGAGAATCTATCCACAACAACAAAAATAGAATCCCTCCCCTTCTTAGTCCTAGGCAACCTCAAAATAAAGTCCATAGAAATGTCAATCCAAGTTCTTTTTAAGAATAGCACGCAAAAGTGTTCCCAAAGTTCTATTGACAACTTCAGTTTGTCCATCCGTTTGAGCATGACAAGTAGTAGAAAACAACAATTTTGTGCCAAGTTTAGCCCATAAAGTATTCCAAAAGTAAATCAAGAATTTAACATCGCGACCATAAACAATAGTCCTAGGCATGCCATGCAACCTAACGACTTCTCTAAAGAACAAATCCGCAATGTTTGAAGCATCATGGGTTTTATGACAAGCTATAAAATGTACCATCTTAGAGAATCTATCCACAACAACAAAAATAGAATCCCTCCACTTCTTAGTCCTAGGCAACCCCAAAATAAAGTCCATAGAAATGTCAATCCAAGTTCTTTTTAAGAATAGCCCGCAAAAGTGTTCCCAAAGTTCTATTGACAACTTCAGTTTGTCCATCCGTTTGAGGATGACAAGTAGTAGAAAACAACAATTTTGTGCCAAGTTTAGCCCATAAAGTATTCCAAAAGTAACTCAAGAATTTAACATCGCGACCAGAAACAATAGTCCTAGGCATGCGATGCAACCTAGCGACTTCTTTAAAGAACAAGTCCGCAATATTTGAAGCATCATCGGTTTTATGACAAGCTATAAAATGTACCATCTTAGAGATTCTATCCACAACAACAAAAATAGAATCCCTCCCATTCTTAGTCCTAGGCAACCCCAAAATAAAGTCCACAGAAATGTCAATCCAAGTTCTTTTTAAGAATAGCACGCAAAAGTGTTCCCAAAGTTCTATTGACAACTTCAGTTTGTCCATCCGTTTGAGCATGACAAGTAGTAGAAAACAACAATTTTGTGCCAAGTTTAGCCCATAAAGTATTCCAAAAGTAACTCAAGAATTTAACATCGCGACCAGAAACAATAGTCCTAGGGATGCCATGCAACCTAACGACTTCTCTAAAGAACAAATCCGCAATGTTTGAAGCATCATGGGTTTTATGACAAGCTATAAAATGTGCCATCTTAGAGAATCTATCCACAACAACAAAAATAGAATCCCTCCCCTTCTTAGTCCTATGCAACCCCAAAATAAAGTCCATAGAAATGTCAATTAAAGTTCTTTTTAAGAATAGCACGCAAATGTGTTCCCAAAGTTCTATTGCCAACTTCAGTTTGTCCATCGGTTTGAAGATGACAAGTAGTAGAAAACAACAATTTTGTTGCAAGTTTAGCACATAAAGTCTTCCAAAAGTAACTCAATAATTTAACGTCGCGACCAGAAAACAATAGTCCTAGGCATGCCATGCAACCTAACGACTTCTCTAAAGAACAAATCCGCAATGTTTGAAGCATCATTGGTTTTATGACAAGCTATAAAATATGCCATCTTAGAGAATCTATCCACAACAACAAATATAGAATCCCTCCAATTCTTAGTCCTAGGCAACCCCAAAATAAATTCCATAGAAATGTCAATCCAAGTTCTTTTTAAGAATAGCACGCAAAAGTGTTCCCAAAGTTCTATTGACAACTTCAGTTTGTCCATCCGTTTGAGGATGACAAGTAGTAGAAAACAACAATTTTGTGCCAAGTTTAGCCCATAAATTATTCCAAAAGTAACTCAAGAATTTAACATCGCGACCAGAAACAATAGTCCTAGGGATGCCATGCAACCTAACGACTTCTCTAAAGAACAAATCCGCAATGTTTGAAGAATCATGGGTTTTATGACAAGCTATAAAATGTGCCATCTTAGAGAATCTATCCACAACAACAAAAATAGAATCCCTCCCCTTCTTAGTCCTAGGCAACCCCAAAATAAAGTCCATAGAAATGTCAATCCAAGTTCTTTTTAAGAATTGCAAGCAAAAGTGTTCCCAATTTCTATTGACAACTTCAGTTTGTCCATCCGTTTGAGGATGACAAGTAGTAGAAAACAACAATTTTGTGCCAAGTTTAGCCCATAAAGTATTCCAAAAGTAACTCAAGAATTTAACATCGCTACCAGAAACAATGTTTGAAGCATCATCGGTTTTATGACAAGCTATAAAATGTACCATCTTAGAGAATCTATCCACAACAACAAAAATAGAATCCCTCCCCTTCTTAGTCCTAGGCAACCTCAAAATAAAGTCCATAGAAATGTCAATCCAAGTTCTTTTTAAGAATAGCACGCAAAAGTGTTCCCAAAGTTCTATTGACAACTTCAGTTTGTCCATCCGTTTGAGCATGACAAGTAGTAGAAAACAACAATTTTGTGCCAAGTTTAGCCCATAAAGTATTCCAAAAGTAAATCAAGAATTTAACATCGCGACCATAAACAATAGTCCTAGGCATGCCATGCAACCTAACGACTTCTCTAAAGAACAAATCCGCAATGTTTGAAGCATCATGGGTTTTATGACAAGCTATAAAATGTACCATCTTAGAGAATCTATCCACAACAACAAAAATAGAATCCCTCCACTTCTTAGTCCTAGGCAACCCCAAAATAAAGTCCATAGAAATGTCAATCCAAGTTCTTTTTAAGAATAGCCCGCAAAAGTGTTCCCAAAGTTCTATTGACAACTTCAGTTTGTCCATCCGTTTGAGGATGACAAGTAGTAGAAAACAACAATTTTGTGCCAAGTTTAGCCCATAAAGTATTCCAAAAGTAACTCAAGAATTTAACATCGCGACCAGAAACAATAGTCCTAGGCATGCGATGCAACCTAGCGACTTCTTTAAAGAACAAGTCCGCAATATTTGAAGCATCATCGGTTTTATGACAAGCTATAAAATGTACCATCTTAGAGATTCTATCCACAACAACAAAAATAGAATCCCTCCCATTCTTAGTCCTAGGCAACCCCAAAATAAAGTCCACAGAAATGTCAATCCAAGTTCTTTTTAAGAATAGCACGCAAAAGTGTTCCCAAAGTTCTATTGACAACTTCAGTTTGTCCATCCGTTTGAGCATGACAAGTAGTAGAAAACAACAATTTTGTGCCAAGTTTAGCCCATAAAGTATTCCAAAAGTAACTCAAGAATTTAACATCGCGACCAGAAACAATAGTCCTAGGGATGCCATGCAACCTAACGACTTCTCTAAAGAACAAATCCGCAATGTTTGAAGCATCATGGGTTTTATGACAAGCTATAAAATGTGCCATCTTAGAGAATCTATCCACAACAACAAAAATAGAATCCCTCCCCTTCTTAGTCCTATGCAACCCCAAAATAAAGTCCATAGAAATGTCAATTAAAGTTCTTTTTAAGAATAGCACGCAAATGTGTTCCCAAAGTTCTATTGCCAACTTCAGTTTGTCCATCGGTTTGAAGATGACAAGTAGTAGAAAACAACAATTTTGTTGCAAGTTTAGCACATAAAGTCTTCCAAAAGTAACTCAATAATTTAACGTCGCGACCAGAAAACAATAGTCCTAGGCATGCCATGCAACCTAACGACTTCTCTAAAGAACAAATCCGCAATGTTTGAAGCATCATTGGTTTTATGACAAGCTATAAAATATGCCATCTTAGAGAATCTATCCACAACAACAAATATAGAATCCCTCCAATTCTTAGTCCTAGGCAACCCCAAAATAAATTCCATAGAAATGTCAATCCAAGTTCTTTTTAAGAATAGCACGCAAAAGTGTTCCCAAAGTTCTATTGACAACTTCAGTTTGTCCATCCGTTTGAGGATGACAAGTAGTAGAAAACAACAATTTTGTGCCAAGTTTAGCCCATAAATTATTCCAAAAGTAACTCAAGAATTTAACATCGCGACCAGAAACAATAGTCCTAGGGATGCCATGCAACCTAACGACTTCTCTAAAGAACAAATCCGCAATGTTTGAAGAATCATGGGTTTTATGACAAGCTATAAAATGTGCCATCTTAGAGAATCTATCCACAACAACAAAAATAGAATCCCTCCCCTTCTTAGTCCTAGGCAACCCCAAAATAAAGTCCATAGAAATGTCAATCCAAGTTCTTTTTAAGAATTGCACGCAAAAGTGTTCCCAATTTCTATTGACAACTTCAGTTTGTCCATCCGTTTGAGGATGACAAGTAGTAGAAAACAACAATTTTGTGCCAAGTTTAGCCCATAAAGTATTCCAAAAGTAACTCAAGAATTTAACATCGCTACCAGAAACAATGTTTGAAGCATCATCGGTTTTATGACAAGCTATAAAATGTACCATCTTAGAGAATCTATCCACAACAACAAAAATAGAATCCCTCCCCTTCTTAGTCCTAGGCAACCTCAAAATAAAGTCCATAGAAATGTCAATCCAAGTTCTTTTTAAGAATAGCACGCAAAAGTGTTCCCAAAGTTCTATTGACAACTTCAGTTTGTCCATCCGTTTGAGCATGACAAGTAGTAGAAAACAACAATTTTGTGCCAAGTTTAGCCCATAAAGTATTCCAAAAGTAAATCAAGAATTTAACATCGCGACCATAAACAATAGTCCTAGGCATGCCATGCAACCTAACGACTTCTCTAAAGAACAAATCTGCAATGTTTGAAGCATCATGGGTTTTATGACAAGCTATAAAATGTACCATCTTAGAGAATCTATCCACAACAACAAAAATAGAATCCCTCCACTTCTTAGTCCTAGGCAACCCCAAAATAAAGTCCATAGAAATGTCAATCCAAGTTCTTTTTAAGAATAGCCCGCAAAAGTGTTCCCAAAGTTCTATTGACAACTTCAGTTTGTCCATCCGTTTGAGGATGACAAGTAGTAGAAAACAACAATTTTGTGCCAAGTTTAGCCCATAAAGTATTCCAAAAGTAACTCAAGAATTTAACATCGCGACCAGAAACAATAGTCCTAGGCATGCGATGCAACCTAGCGACTTCTTTAAAGAACAAGTCCGCAATATTTGAAGCATCATGGGTTTTATGACAAGCTATAAAATGTACCATCTTAGAGATTCTATCCACAACAACAAAAATAGAATCCCTCCCATTCTTAGTCGTAGGCAACCCCAAAATAAAGTCCACAGAAATGTCAATCCAAGTTCTTTTTAAGAATAGCACGCAAAAGTGTTCCCAAAGTTCTATTGACAACTTCAGTTTGTCCATCCGTTTGAGCATGACAAGTAGTAGAAAACAACAATTTTGTGCCAAGTTTAGCCCATAAAGTATTCCAAAAGTAACTCAAGAATTTAACATCGCGACCAGAAACAATAGTCCTAGGGATGCCATGCAACCTAACGACTTCTCTAAAGAACAAATCCGCAATGTTTGAAGCATCATGGGTTTTATGACAAGCTATAAAATGTGCCATCTTAAAGAATCTATCCACAACAACAAAAATAGAATCCCTCCCCTTCTTAGTCCTATGCAACCCCAAAATAAAGTCCATAGAAATGTCAATTAAAGTTCTTTTTAAGAATAGCACGCAAATGTGTTCCCAAAGTTCTATTGCCAACTTCAGTTTGTCCATCGGTTTGAAGATGACAAGTAGTAGAAAACAACAATTTTGTTGCAAGTTTAGCACATAAAGTCTTCCAAAAGTAACTCAATAATTTAACGTCGCGACCAGAAAACAATAGTCCTAGGCATGCCATGCAACCTAACGACTTCTCTAAAGAACAAATCCGCAATGTTTGAAGCATCATTGGTTTTATGACAAGCTATAAAATATGCCATCTTAGAGAATCTATCCACAACAACAAATATAGAATCCCTCCAATTCTTAGTCCTAGGTAACCCCAAAATAAATTCCATAGAAATGTCAATCCAAGTTCTTTTTAAGAATAGCACGCAAAAGTGTTCCCAAAGTTCTATTGACAACTTCAGTTTGTCCATCCGTTTGAGGATGACAAGTAGTAGAAAACAACAATTTTGTGCCAAGTTTAGCCCATAAATTATTCCAAAAGTAACTCAAGAATTTAACATCGCGACCAGAAACAATAGTCCTAGGGATGCCATGCAACCTAACGACTTCTCTAAAGAACAAATCCGCAATGTTTGAAGAATCATGGGTTTTATGACAAGCTATAAAATGTGCCATCTTAGAGAATCTATCCACAACAACAAAAATAGAATCCCTCCCCTTCTTAGTCCTAGGCAACCCCAAAATAAAGTCCATAGAAATGTCAATCCAAGTTCTTTTTAAGAATTGCACGCAAAAGTGTTCCCAATTTCTATTGACAACTTCAGTTTGTCCATCCGTTTGAGGATGACAAGTAGTAGAAAACAACAATTTTGTGCCAAGTTTAGCCCATAAAGTATTCCAAAAGTAACTCAAGAATTTAACATCGCTACCAGAAACAATGTTTGAAGCATCATCGGTTTTATGACAAGCTATAAAATGTACCATCTTAGAGAATCTATCCACAACAACAAAAATAGAATCCCTCCCCTTCTTAGTCCTAGGCAACCCCAAAATAAAGTCCATAGAAATGTCAATCCAAGTTCTTTTTAAGAATAGCACGCAAAAGTGTTCCCAAAGTTCTATTGACAACTTCAGTTTGTCCATCCGTTTGAGCATGACAAGTAGTAGAAAACAACAATTTTGTGCCAAGTTTAGCCCATAAAGTATTCCAAAAGTAAATCAAGAATTTAACATCGCGACCATAAACAATAGTCCTAGGCATGCCATGCAACCTAACGACTTCTCTAAAGAACAAATCCGCAATGTTTGAAGCATCATGGGTTTTATGACAAGCTATAAAATGTACCATCTTAGAGAATCTATCCACAACAACAAAAATAGAATCCCTCCACTTCTTAGTCCTAGGCAACCCCAAAATAAAGTCCATAGAAATGTCAATCCAAGTTCTTTTTAAGAATAGCACGCAAAAGTGTTCCCAAAGTTCTATTGACAACTTCAGTTTGTCCATCCGTTTGAGGATGACAAGTAGTAGAAAACAACAATTTTGTGCCAAGTTTAGCCCATAAAGTATTCCAAAAGTAACTGTAATAGCCGAGCCCGGTGTACGGTACGGTTTAAGCTTTATTGTGTTAATTGGGTTATGTGATTAGATGATTATAGTTGTGTTTTGGGCTATAGTATTATTGGTTATTATTTATTTGAGGTGTTAGTTGGTGTTGTTTGTTCGTTTCAGCGTTTCGAATCGATTTTAGTTGTTTTGTTACTGTTCATTGCCGTGAGTAGAGTGCACCCGCGCTATTAGATGAGTGCCCCCGCGGTGTACTATTCATCATTTTGGGTTTGGAAGGCCGTGTGGACACCGCACCCGCGGCAGTGCAAGGACCGCACCCGCGGTGAGACCGCACCCGCGGTATTTGTAGCACCGCACCCGCGGTGATTGTGCATGGGATTTATTTTGGAATGCCGTGAGCATGGCGCACCCGCGGTGCTTGTGTGACCGCACCCGCGGTGTAAGTATGGGCGAGTTATTTAGTACCTTTTTGATTGAGTTGACTTCATACCTACCTTATCCTATCTTCCATTTCCGATTTTTCTCTCCTTTTGGCAAGGGTTTTCTCCATTTCTTTAGCTTCCTACCTTTGATTCTTGGAGTTATTTGGATTTCCGACTTGAGATCAACGTTCTCCGTGGTATAAGGAAGCTTAGGTAAGTTTTTGGTGCGATTCTAATGAGGTTTCGAGTTAAGGGTTATTTTGGATTTGATGTTTTGATGGTTCTATGGATTATTTAGCATGGAATCTTGGATTTAGTCTTGATATTGGTGTTATTTATGGATTATTGTTGTAGGTGGTGTACCAAGAGTATAGTTGGAGGTGTTCTATTGGTATGTAAGTGGAATTTCATCCTTTTTGCTCACATGATATTATATGTATTGTGTTTTAAAGGTTTCAAAGTGTTATTCCCTTCCATTGATCCATTGTTATGTATTGATTTCATTGATTATCTATTGGAGGCATTGATATCTCACTATTGTTAAAAAAGGGAATACAAGAGATATTATGAGATTGCGAAACGACGGCTTTAAATGATATTGAGAATTCAAATGTTTTATTGGATTGATTAATCATAGCCATAGCATTGCATGCAATTAGATGATCATCGACCATAGGCTTTTATCCCCTCACAGTTATCGATTTATATCGATGGGATATTGGCAACCACAGTCACAGATACTATTGATATCAATCCAACCATAGAAAAGAGAAATACCATCGTATTGCTATCTATTGCTATTGCTATTGCTACAGTTATTGCTACGTTATTCATGTTTCAGAGTCGATGGTATTTATGATTTAAAAGCCATGTTTTACAGAGTATACTATGTATCATTGCTATGTAAGAGTTCCACTTGCTGAGATTTATTCTCATTTCAGTTATTTTCATGTGATGCAGATAAGAGCGACGGACCGGGACGTTGACTGTGGATGGGGGTCATATGCATACGAAGATTGGAAGGATGATTATTTTGTACCATTTTGTAACATGATCACACTAATGATATTTTGTATTTTGTTATGTCATTGGAATGATCATGTTGTTATTTTGTAAACACTTTTATAAAATGCATTTTGAAACTCCTTCCGTTTGAAAGAAAATTTTAAATTCCGCTGTATTTTAATTGTAACGGGTCAGGGTGTCACATTTAGTGGTATCAGAGCACCGGTTCTTCGGACCAATGCATATGACTTCGTCTACTTTCAACTGTCCGGGTACGTTTTCTTGCATCTATCCATTGTTATTTATTGATTGGTGTCTTGTGAGCAATTGTAGAGTATGCCTCCTAAGCGTAAGGCGGCAGAGGGTGAGGATAGTTCTTCCTCGAGAGTTGTCGACGAGTTCGGCAAGTTGCTTAAGGAGCAGGCTAAGGTGCATAGCGATCAGATTCAACAGTTGCTCCGATTGCAAGGAGCAGGACAGGGTCGAGGCCAAGTGAGAGGTCCAGTTGCTCAGGCTGTTGGCACTGATGTCCGTCTTTTCTGCTTTTAAGAGAATGGATCCACCGGAATTCGCAGGTAGCACCGATCCTCTAGTTGCTGTCGAGTGGGTCAAGGCACTTGAAGCTATCTTCGATCATCTCCAGTATGAGGACAAAGACAGGATTAGCTGTGCAGTGTTCTTGCTGGTTAAAGCTGCACGTATCTGGTGGAATGCTACGAAAGTTGGAGTTGATGTTGCGACACTGAAGTGGTCAGAGTTCACTGACTTGTTCTACGATAAGTATTTCCCCGACGCACTTCGAGCGAGGAAGGTTACGGAGTTCTTGGAACTTCGACAGGGGAGCATGGATGTTGGCCAGTATATCCTGAAGTTTGAGGAGGGTTGCCTATTTGCTCCGTATATTGCTTCGAACGACAAGGACAAGGGCGCTCATTTCATTCGAGGCCTTAGAGCGGAGATTCGTCGTGATATCAACATGTCTAAAGCTGTTACTTTCAAGGAGATTGTGTCCAAAGCATTGTTGGCCGAGCAAGACGAGAAGGACATCGCCAGGGAGAGGCAGGAGAGACACCAGGCCATTGCTCAGAGAGGCCAGGGTTCAAATCAGAGGGGCAGGGATCGTTTCAAGGGCAAGGGCAAGATGGAGCCGAGTTCTAGACCACCGCCAGTTCCATTTGATCCCGAGAAGCCACTGTGTTCAAAGTGTGGTAAGCATCATCGAGGAGAGTGCAGATTGGGCACTCATACTTGTTTTCGTTGTGGCGCGGCGGGCCACGTTGCCAGGAATTGCCCGAGGGGAGATAGCCAAGGGAAGGTGCAGGGTCGTATCTTTGCGATGACCAAGGAAGATGATGGCCAGGGAGGAGCGTTCGCCAGCACAGGTACTTCGCTGGTCCTTCCTTTTATTTCTTGCTTTGAGGCTGAGAGATTGTTGTGTAGAGGTTGCGATGGGTTTCTTGTTTCTATTGTGGATGTTGATAGATTGATTAAGTTGAATGTAGATGATATTGATGTGGTGAGGGAGTTTGCTGATGTGTTTGAGGATGATGTTCCGGGTTTGCCGCCAGATAGAGATGTTGAGTTTGTGATTGATTTAGCTCCAGGTACGGTTCCTATTTCTAAGGCTCCGTACCGGATGGCCCCTACCGAGATGAAGGAGTTGAAGACTCAGTTGCAGGATCTTTTAGACAAGGGCTTTATTCGTCCGAGTTCTTCGCCTTGGGGAGCTCCGGTTCTATTTGTCAAGAAGAAGGATGGTTCTTTGCGACTGTGTATCGACTACAGGGAGCTTAACAAAGTAACTGTCAAGAACAAGTATCCGTTGCCTCGGATAGATGATTTGTTTGATCAGCTCCATGGTGCTACTATGTTCTCGAAGATTGATCTTCGGTCTGGCTACTATCAGTTGAAGGTTAGGGAGTCTGATATCCCTAAGACAGCTTTCCGGACCAGGTACGGTCACTATGAGTTTCTTGTCATGTCTTTTGGTTTGACCAATGCCCCTTCAGTCTTCATGGATCTGATGAACCGTGTGTTCAAGCCTTATCTGGATAGCTTCGTCATTGTTTTCATCGACGATATCTTGATCTATTCCAAATCCAGAGAGCTTCATGCAGAGCATCTCAGAGTGGTGCTTCAGTTGTTGCGAGAGAAGAGGTTGTTTGCCAAGTTGAAGAAGTGTGAGTTTTGGTTGGATCAGATTTCTTTCCTAGGCCATGTGGTTTCGAGAGATGGCATTGCTGTTGATCCGTTGAAGATTGAGGCGATTCAGAATTGGCCTATTCCTACTACTGTTTCTGAGGTACGCAGTTTCCTCGGTTTGGCGGGTTACTATCGTCGTTTCATTTCAGGTTTCTCCAAGATTGCCCTGCCATTGTCCAATCTGACGAGGAAGACTGTGAAGTTCGAGTGGTCTATCGATTGCCAGAGTGCATTTCAGGAGTTGAAGGACAGATTGACGACAGCTCCTGTTCTTTCTTTGCCCAGTGGTTCAGAGGATTTTGTGGTCTATACCGATGCGTCGAAGAGAGGCCTTGGTGCAGTGTTGATGCAGCGAGGTAAGGTCATTGCCTATGCGTCTCGCCAGTTGAAGGATTATGAGAAGAATTATCCGACGCACGATTTGGAGCTTGCAGCTGTGGTTTTCGCCCTTAAGATTTGGAGACATTATCTGTATGGCGAAAAGTGTGAGATCTTCACAGACCACAAGAGTTTGAAGTATCTGTTCTCGCAGAAAGAGCTCAATATGCGACAGAGGAGGTGGTTAGAGCTTGTCAAGGATTACGATGTGACGATCAGTTATCACCCAGGGAAGGCGAATGTTGTGGCTGATGCTTTGAGCCGCAAGTCGAGTGCTTCATTGAGTTCTTTGATTCAGAGACCATTGTTGATGGATTTGCAGAGAGAGGAGATTGATCTGGTGATTCCAGGTACCATTGCTCGCTTTTCAGCGTTGGTCATTCGATCTACTTTGACGGACAGGATCCGTAGAGAGCAGTCGACTGATGTTCAGTTGGCAGAGTTGAGAGCTAGAGCCGAGGCTAGAGGGAATTCAGAGTTTAGTCTGAATGGTGATGATTTGGTAACTTTCAGAGGCCGCATTTGTGTTCC
Organism: Primulina eburnea; assembly: GCF_022965805.1. Classification (NCBI taxonomy): domain Eukaryota; kingdom Viridiplantae; phylum Streptophyta; class Magnoliopsida; order Lamiales; family Gesneriaceae; genus Primulina; species Primulina eburnea. Next base: position 278,879 of record NW_027331547.1, read on the forward strand.
TTCTGGCGACGATATTCGTAGAGATGTCTTGACAGAGGCTCATACCGCACCTTATTCGATTCATCCAGGCAGTACGAAGATGTATCAGGATCTTCGTCGACTCTACTGGTGGCCAGGTATGAAGAGAGATATTGCTTTGTTCATTTCTCAGTGCCTTACTTGTCAGCAGGTAAAGATTGAGCACCAGAGACCTGCTGGGACATTGCTTTCTTTGCCGATTCCTCAGTGGAAGTGGGAGCATATCACTATGGATTTCGTGACTGGTTTACCCAGGACGCAGAAGGGTTTCAATTCCATTTGGGTTATTGTTGATAGATTGACCAAGTCAGCGCACTTTCTCCCAGTCAAGACGACGTATTCGATGTCTCAGTATGCCGAGGATTACATTGCAGAGATTGTTAGACTTCATGGGGTTCCTGTGTCGATCGTGTCTGATCGTGACCCTAGATTTACCTCAGAGTTCTGGAAGAGTTTGCACAGAGCTATGGGTTCTCGATTAGCTTTCAGTACAGCTTATCATCCTCAGAGCGACAGTCAGTCAGAGAGAGTCATTCAGATTCTGGAGGATATGCTCAGAGCTTGTACTATTGACTATTCTGGTAGCTGGGATTCCAAGTTGCCTCTTGTGGAGTTCACGTACAACAATAGCTACCAGGCGACGATTGGCATGGCACCGTATGAGGCACTTTATGGCAGGAAGTACAGATCTCCTTTGTTTTGGGATGAGGTTGGTGAGAGGAAGATGTTGGGTCCCGAGTTGGTCCAGCAGACTGCCGATGTTGTTGCAGTTATCAGAGAGAGGATGAAGACTGCTCAGTCCAGACAGAAGAGCTATGCAGACGTTCGTCGTAGACCTTTGCAGTTCGAGGTTGGCGATCATGTTTTTCTGAAGATAGCACCTCTCAAGGGTGTGATGCGATTTGGCAAGAAGGGCAAGTTGAGCCCTAGATTCATTGGTCCATTCGAGATATTGGACAGAGTG